>NW_025228328.1:49120-54684 GCF_018294505.1 Triticum aestivum | reverse complement strand
ACACACACACACACACTACACACACACACACACTACACACACACACACATTATTAGTTTGTTTGTTATAATTTTTTCTGTTTTTTAGTTATAGAAATGTTAGAAATTATTCTGTTTTTTAGTTATATAAATATTAGAAATGTTAGTTATATAGAAATGTTATAGATGTTTTCTGTTTTTAGTTATAGAAATATTTATAGAAATGTTAGCAATTTTTCTATTTTTTAGTTATAAATATTAGAATTGTTATAGAAATGTTAGTTATATAATCAGTTTTAGTTAGATGAATTAGATTAATGTCAAATTGTTAGAATTTGCATATATATAGAATTTTAGTTATCACAATCCAATCATTTAAAAATGTTACTTTTTACGGGCATATAGTATTTGTTCTTGACGATATGCCCGGCCCGCATCCTCGCCGTCGACCCGTTCGCGACGACGTCATGCTTCATAGGACCCATGTCCGGGACTGGGCTCCGCCGGGCTGGCACTGGGAGGTGCTACCTGGAGGGGCGCGCCGCTTGGTGAGGAACCCGACCTCGGGTCCCGTCGTCGACCCTGATCTTCTTTGGTGGCATTCGCATGGGCCACATTCGGTGCAGAGGCAGCCGGCCCCGCCGGAGGTGGTGCGTCGCCGTGTCATGGATAAAGATGAGCACGTCCATCGCTACATTACTGCTATGGACGACGTCAGGTTCTCCACTACTTGGCGCGTTCTTTGGGCAGATGACCGGAGATATGATCCTGTGATGGTCCCTTCTCTTTGGGTGTGCACCGCCCGCGCCCCAGGAACCGCGAGTGGTGCCCTAGATTCTTTTGTAGTACTCGATCTTTATTAGGTACCTAGCCAATGATGTATTCGATATATAATATTCGAGACGATGTATTCGAGATTATATATATTAAGACGATGATGTATTCGAGATTATATATTCGAGACGATGTATTCGAGATTCAGTTTTTCCTTATTGATTAATTGCATCCATGCATTGTAATTTGAATACTAAATTGTTTTATATTTCTTCTGTATTAATTAGTAAAGTAAAAGCTATGACGGACAATACCGGCAAAGAGAGAGAAGAGGCATTGTTCGACATCATACGCAGCCCTCACAGGCTAGATGATCTGAATGAAGATGACAGCTCCCAATATCTGAACAATACCGGAGAGGGTGATGAAAAGATATTCGATCTCGACGACCGAGCTGATGAAGTCATGAACTATGATTATGATGACACAGATAATGTTTGTGATGACACAGACAATGCTGATCTTCAAATAACAAATACTACCAGCAAGGTATATTTATATAAGCATGCATCCTGGTGATCATCACATGTTTTTTATTGAAGATATATTAACGAACCGATCTTTCTTCTTTCAGCCATGCGGATCGAGCAAATCTGCTTCTTCAGACAGCAAGACAAAGCGAGGCCCGGGCAGATTGTTGAAGGATGGTGTAAAGTACCACATCGAATCCTCCAAACTTAGTGGCGAACCCCTCACGCCTAAGAACATTGCGGATAAGTGGACTCGTCAGTGCGGAGTTCTTGTGAAGGACAAACTCCCGATCTCCACTCAAGAATGGAAAGAGCCAAAGACTAAACGTCCAGATGTTACCTGGGTCGACGACAGAGCCAAAAAAGACCTGGTGAAATCTCTGATGGAACATTTCACCCTACCAGATCATTTCACTAAAGCAGATGTGGAGAAAGTCAAGGCCGCTGCTCTTAAGAAGATGGCAATTGCATTCAACACCCACAAGAAAACTGTATGGGCCAACTACCTCGCTAATGAAAGGAAGACTCCAGATTTCAAGGGAACACTGGAGAAGCAAAGAGAACACTGGGACGATTTCGTGACCTTCAAGGATTCCGAATTATCTAAGAAATGGTCGATGAAAAACAAGGCAAATGCCGCAAGAAAGACGCAGTTCCATAGGATGGGTCCATGTGGCTACGCGGTGGGAATGCCTAAGTGGGATAAGTCTGAGCAAGAGATGGAGGGTGCAGGGGTCACTCCGATTACTAGGAGCTGGCCCCCTAGATGCAGAACTTAGTTCTATGCGCATGGGGGGGCATTGGACCCGAAGACAGGCCTGGTTTCGAAGAAGGCAAGTCTAAAAGGAGCCGAACAAAAGATACTTGACGCAATAGAAGAAGCTCGAGCGGGGGTGTTCACGCCCAACAGAGAGAACGACGAGCTTACGCACGCCCTGAAAAATCCTGAACACCCGGGAAGAACACGAGGCATGGGCGTTATTCCCTGGTATGAGGGCTTTTCGGACTGGAATGACGACTACAGGTCCCGTGCAAGAAAGAAGATGGAGGAGGAGAAGAAGAGGAAGCTGGAGGAGGAGGAGCAGAGGAAGCCGGACGCAGAACGCCTTCAAGGCCTAGAAGCAAGGCACGCGGACCTGGCACTCAAATTCCAGCAGCAGCAGCAGCAGATCGACTCACTTAGCCAGGAAAGGGGGTCTCAGCAGCGGCAGCAGGAAGCGGACGATCGTCCAGCATTGGATAGCACCGTCCCATCCATGCCGAGAAGCAGCGTTGGTTCTGCCCCGGGCGACACACTGCTGGATACATACCCTGTGGATGACATCATAGAGAACACTAACTATGAGCTACACTTCAAAATGAAGAACATATCCATGAAGGTGGCGGACGGCATTGCTTTTCCAGTTACCCACGAAGCAACCTACCATTGCATCCCAATTCCAGAGGGCTATGCTCGTGTCATGGTTGATGAAGTGGTGCACCCATATTCGGGGCTAACGCTTGACATTCCTAGAGGTGAAGACGAGCGCACACTGGGAGAGGCCATACATTGCATCATCCTATGGAGAAAGGATTGCATCATCTTTTGAAGTCCACCAACACCGCGTCATCTGCCGACTCTTCCTCGAAGTCCGCCACCGAGTCAGCAGACTCCCGCTCCTTCAAGTCCACGAACGCGTGAGACGACTCCTCCTCGAAGTCCGCCACCTCCTCCAAGTCCCCGAACGCGTGAGCTGACTCCTCCGGTTTCAAGTCCGGCACAGCGTCATGCCACTTCTCTGGTTTCAAGTCCGGCACCGTGTCAGGCCACACCTCCTGCTTCAAGTCCGGCACATCGTCAGGCCACTTCTCCTGGTCCAACTCCACGTCAGCCATCTCCGCCGTCTCAGCAATTGCAGAAGAGATATGCCACAGCTTTGGTGCGTAGCGGTACGAGTCGAGGTAGTTCAGGAAGTACAGGCGGAGACAAGCGATATAAATACGGTCCAAGCCTCGCTCCTCTTCCTCAGAGGCCTTACGACATGACTAAGGAGCAAAACGCAGCCATAGTGCAAGCCCAACTGGACGCCCATTTTGGACCGAAGCCGGCACCGCCACCAAAGGAGAAAGTGCCTGAGAAAGTAATTGAGCACTTCATTCATATGACTAGAGAACCAGCTCCCAAGCCTGTTGACTCGGACTATGAGAACCAAATCAGGAAACTACATCGAGAACGGCTAAAGAAGGAAGCGAGCTCGAGCTCGAGCCAACAAGCAGCTGGCAAAAAATGCGGGAAAACCGTTCCCAGTTGGGCGAACAGGCGGCGCAAGCGATCCCCCCGCTTGTTGTGCCAACAACACATGAGAGGAGTAGTACGCGTGCCAAATATTATTGTGGGCAAACCGTTAGCGTTCCCCAGCATGGCGATGTGGTAATAATGGAGGATCATATAATGCAGGCTCAAATGCTCAATATCTCTGTTGGACAACTCCTCGAAATCGAGCTCATGCCTACGCTTAGAGAATAGAAAATAGCATGGAAATATGTCCGGGGCCAACCTTTGGTCCATCCAGACAAGGTCAAGAACCTCCCAACGAGAATGTATCAATTGCATCAATGGTACATGAACATTACCAAGAATTCCAATCCAGAGTCCCTCATGGTGAATGTCAAGCATGAGCATTATTAGCATGAGAAAGCTCTGGCCATTGAGTATCCAGAACTATTTCAGTTATACAATCAAGACGCACTCGACAAGTCTATCGTCAGTTGCTATTGTCTGTAAGTGATTTCTTTCTATAATTTAAGTCTCAAGCTAGTTATGTAGTAATAATTTTGATCAATCATTACATGTAATTATCCTCACTATATTCTTTTTCTGTGGTATTATATGCAGGATGAAGATGTATGAAATAAAAAAAGCTGGACGCTATGGCGTTGGGTTCATTGACCCAAATACCATTAATGAGGACATATGGCAGATTGAATGTTGTCGAGATGATGTAGAGGAAAGCATGCTACAGTTCTTGAAGCGCCTCAATAGCAATGAAGATATACTACTTCCTTATAACTTCCTTGAGTCACACTGTCTTGTACTACAAATTCTGTTTTTGCTTACTAGCTAGCTAGATGTTAATAATTAAGTGTATACAGTTTACGGTAGTTGATTAATTTTATGCACATGCCCGCTTAATTAAGACATGCAAACGTGTGCGCATGCATGCAGTTGGCACTGGGTCTTGATAGACATTAAAGTTGACGAAGGAAAAGTTGAATTACTGGACTCACTACTTAAAGAAGAAAGTGACTACACCATCGTGAAGGGGATAGTCAACAGGTAATTTCAATCATTATTAACTATATATATCTCGTCCTATTAATTATTAGTTCGTCATTTCCTGATATGAACTATTTAATAACCCATTTATTAATTTTCTTTGCCAGCGGGCAGGGCATGGGCAATTCATCAAGGTGACTCCAGGCAAGTGGCCAAAAAAGTTGTTTTGGCATCGACCCAAGGTAAGTAATTAAGTAGTACTAGCTAGCTACCATCTCTTTAATTCTTGTTTCAATATCATTAATTAATTATCATGCTTGATTAATCATTATCTGATACAATTCCATTCTCGTAAAGGCCTTGAAGCAGGCGTCGGGGAATAATCTGTGTGCATTCTACGTTTGCGAGAACATTCGCATGATGACGTCCGAAAGGAGCAGATCTGATAGACAGGACTGGGTACGTTTGTTAGAACACTATTCACACCATTATCGATATCTAGTCACACAACTAATATACATGCATATTGATCTCCTTCTTAACAGTTCAGAGAGGTGCGGGATAAGCTCCTACCATCGGACCGCATACTAGCACTTCAAGAGGAAATAGCCGAATTTTTGCTCGACCAGGTCATAGATCCCAAAGGAGAATACTATTATCCGCTACCGCCCCCATGAACCACTTGTCATCGTGCTCCAGAGGCACCAAAGGCAACATATGTAGGAGAAATTGTATATGTATATACATGTGTATGTGTGAATAATTAATGGTGTTGGTTTGTGAGACATTCGACGATATATATATATATATATATATATATATATATATATATATATATGCGGTTCTACGTACGAGAAAATCTATTTATATATATGCATAACGTGTACAATTTGTAGTATCGTGAAATACCAGCAAACAAAAAAAATTGAATGGAAAATAAATCAAAACCCCCCCAAGTATTTAGAACCGGTTGGTGTTACCAACCGGTACTAATGCTCTACACGCACCCCGGGCCTGGCTCGTGAC
>NW_025228328.1:48271-49070 GCF_018294505.1 Triticum aestivum | reverse complement strand
CGGTTCTACGTACGAGAAAATCTATTTATATATGCATAACGTGTACAATTTGTAGTATCGTGAAATACCAGCAAACAAAAAAAATTGAATGGAAAATAAATCAAAACCCCCCCAAGTATTTAGAACCGGTTGGTGTTACCAACCGGTACTAATGCTCTACACGCACCCCGGGCCTGGCTCGTGACACGTGGTGGCACTTTAGTGCCGGTTCGTGACGAACCGGTACTAAAGGGGGGGGGGGGCTTTAGTCCCCACTCTTTAGTGCCGGTTGTCAAACTGGCACTAAAGGCCGTTACGAACCGGCACTAAAGCCCGGTTCTGCACTAGTGTGAGAGGGGATGAAAATGGCTCTGTTCTGACTTTAGAAATGTTGTTCAGGTGGACGAGGAGCCTCAGAATCCATGCCACACAAGCGCTTGCGGTCTTGCGGTCGTATGAAATGCCGTCTTTTTGCACGGTTTCCTCTAGGGCGCCTCCTGATGACTTATTCTATCTCCTTTTTTCACTCTTTTCCATGTTTAGCCTATTTCCTGTGGAAATACATCAAATAGAAGATTTGTGGAACCATTTGCATTCATTAGTCATTAGTAGCAATATTGGAGCGAATATCCCGGGTTTAATGAAATATCTCGGTTTAGGGTGAATGAGTGTAAAAATATCACTCATCACACCATCAGAGAGAGCCTTGTTGTGCTCATGTTAGAGAAAACCTCGGTCAAAGACTTTGTTAATAATTTCTTCACAAGGCAAAGATATCAGGGTTCTTCATTTTCTATATCACGGGTGGGGGTGGGGGGGG
>NW_025228328.1:43556-44288 GCF_018294505.1 Triticum aestivum | reverse complement strand
GGCGCGTGGGCGGCTGCAGCGGACGGAGGCGGCGGACGGCGGCGGCTCGTGGGCGGCTGCGGCGGACGGAGGCTGTGGACGGCGGGGGTGCGTGGGCGGCTGCGGCGGCGGCGTACGGTTGTGGTCGATCAAGGGGAATCTGGCGAGGGAGGGAGGGAGGCCATAGTGCGAGGGCAGTAGATGGAGGGGGGGGGAGGGTTCTAATGGCGCACCTACCACTAGTGCGCCATAAGTACGACTATTCTAATGGTGCACCTCCCCTCGGTGTGCCATTAGAATTTTGTTTTAATCTAGCCCGACAGGTCAGGTTATATTCCACATAACCCCAACTCCATCACAACCTGCCCACTAGCCCGACTGGTCAGCACGCAGCACACTCACTAGGAGGTCTTGTGTTCGATTCCCAGGCTTCCCATTTTTTGTATTTATGCATTTAAAATGTTGTTTGATATTTATTTGTGTTTAAATATGTTCAAACTTGTTTAAATCACAACAGTATTTTTTTTTATAAAAATAGTAATAATTTTATAAAAAATATCATCAAATTTGTTATTTGAAAATTTTTATGAATATGAAAAAATATCATCAAATTTATTATTTCAAAATATCATCAAATTTGTTATTTGAAAATATAATCGAATTTGTTTTTTTAGCAATTTTAGTTGCATTCATTTGTGACGGTGGAGCGGGCCGGGGAGGGTGCGGGGGAGAGGGCGGGTGGTCGTCGTCGGT
>NW_025228328.1:38783-42572 GCF_018294505.1 Triticum aestivum | reverse complement strand
GGCGGCGATGGAGTGGGGGAGGGTGCGGGGGGTCGGCGGCGGCGCTGGAGTGGGGGAGGGTGCGGGCCGGGGGTCGACCCTGGTTACTAATGGCGCACCTGTTTCTGGTGCGCCATTAGAAGTTTTGCAAAAAAATAAAAAAAATATATATTCTAATGGCGCACCGTGGAACAGTGCGCCATTACTAATTTACACTAGTAATGGCGCACTGTGCCACGATGAGCCATTAGAATGTTTGGAAAAATTAATTTTTTTTACTAGTGGCGCACCTTGTTCCTGGTGGGCCATTAGTGTCTTCCACACTAATGGCGCACCAGAACATTAGTATATACTAATGGCGCACCACTTGACAGGTGCGTCATTAGTGTCCATCCCATCTATAGCCCTTTTTCTGGTAGTACAATTACTAGTAGGAGTAGTATATATACTAGAAGGGTTTGACGCGCTTTGCTATGCGAAGGGTTTGACGCGCTTTGCTATGCCGCCAGTGTTGTTTGGTTTTCATAATTTTTTTACTCACTCTGTTGGAAATATAAGTGTATAGTTTTTGAAAAGTCAAACCTTTTTAAGTTTGATAAAATTTGTCGAGAAGTATATAAAAATCCGTAATATCAAATTGGTATCATTAGATTCATCATCTTATGATTTTTCATTTTTTTATTTAATACTGTGGATGTCGATATTTTTACCTTTGAACTTGGTCAAAGATAAAAGAATTTGATTTTCCAAAAAATAATACATCATATATTTTGGAATTGAAGGAATATTTAGTTTGGCGAGTGGAGGAGATGATGGAGTGTGTTCTATTTTTATTTATATAATGTGATGTTTTGGCGGGTCTTTCACGGTGTGATTCTATGTTATGAGCTATTTAACCCATATTTACATAGGAAAATTTCTGCGTCGATGGCTGCATATACTATATTGGTGCTTCAATATCACATGGTGATGCTTCTTTTTTTTAGGTGATGAGTGGGTGCGTGGGATTGATATATTTTATAGACCGGTTGCTGCTAATTGGTTTGAAAAGTCGTTGGTCTAACAAAATCGTGAATCAAATTCAAAATTAAATACCTCAACCGAATGGAGGTGTAACAACATTAGGCTAGTCACAATGGGCAAGAATATAAGCTAGTAACTTACACACTTCCCTAGATTATGTTACTACCTTCATAGTGGGTAGGAACATCTATGTAGTGTCATGCAACGATGTATTTATTAGGTTATAGACTCATTGTTTCTTGGAGTGTGTGATGTTCTGGTAACTTAGCTAGTTACCACAAGCACCTCTCTCTTTACTAAATACGTGCCACATAAGCAAAGTTATATTGAAGTGTGTGATATTACTCCTAAGTTCCTCCCTCCTGTGACCAGCCTTAGGAAGCATAGTGAAATAAATAAATTACCCGCATCCCGAAATTAGGCAAAGACAAAAGTACAAACTGCCGGGAAGGGGAGTTCTTTCTAGCTATAAACCCGGGTATATTCCCTCTGAGAAAAATCTGACCATTTTGAATATCCCCAAAAGAACCAGCTTAACAAAAACTCATATCGCTGCTGAAGTAACATATTTACCACAATGAAATTAACAGTGATCGGACAGATGGGCACACTCTGTTTTCACACTTACGCATACAAGTGAAGTTTGTTTCTGAATTTCCACCTGTGCACAAAAACTAGCAACAGAGGGAAAAAGGAACACGACTGTGCAGAGTATTCCTTCGCAACGAATACTGTTCAAAGTGCTACTCAGAAGATAGTTAGTTACTTAATATAGTAACTAATAATGACCCTCTGACTAGCAAGATTTGATGGACGAATTCCCACGGAGCTGCAAATGATCATTAATTCAAGCTATCTAACATCAAACTTACTGACTAGTTATCGTCGTCAACTCCCGTCCAGTCCCCCGCGTCCCTCTTGGAGGCGACACGAGGGAACCCTAGCCGCCCCCGCTGCCGGCCCTCCTCCATCCTCCTTTCCACCTCATCGCCGCCGAGGGCCACTGCCAGGCAAAGCCCGGGCAGTGCCGGCAGCGGCGGGACTTCTCCTCCGGCGCGGCTCTCCCGTCTTCCTCGCGGCGGCGCAGTCGCTCCCGATGGGCTTGGTGGCGCGGCGTTTCGAAGTTCCGGCGGCGGCTCGCTCTGCGGCGGGGTGGAGGGCCTGTCCCTGTCTGGTGGTGCCGCCTACACAACGGTTGGGGCCTGGGGCTCTTGACCCAAGACTGGATCTGGGTGGCTCGGGCTCGGCCGTGGCTGCCTGTCAGGCATGGTGGCGGCGAGTCTCGCAGCCTCTAGGCACCGTGGAAGTGCCGGCGGCGGCGTGTGCTCGGCCTGGTGGTGTTGGTGGTGGCGGCGGCCCGTGCACGAGAGTTGGATTCCTTCGAACAGATTTGGGTGAAAACTTGCTTTCGGCTACTGACAAGGCCGACGATGGTGGCGCTATTGCGTCGTTTCCTTCTTGAAGGCATCGTCGTGGAGAAGTTCAAGGACACTCTCAACTACCTCCGGGGAAAATCCTAGATCGGATGATCGGATGACGGCGGCTCCCTGGTGTCGTTCCCTCCTTGGTGGCGTCATTCTTGAAGGTACACACATGATCAAGGGACCAGAGGACGGATTCTTTAGTAGAGCGGTGCTTCATCTCACACATTGATAGCGGCGGATCTCGACGGCATGGCGCTGTGGAGACTCGGCATCCGATGCGCGGAGATGGACTCGCGCAGGAGGATGGTGTTGTCTGGCGTCATGGTGGCGTCGATGGCAGAGAGATCCGGCGAAGTCGATGCATTACTTTCTGCTCTGAAGATGGATTGATGGAAGATGGCGGCGACGACACAGAGAGTGCGTCGGAGCAGCTTGTGCCCCAAACCCAGTATGTGGCTAGGTTGCAGCCTCTGCCTTTAGATGTTAGGCGTTTGTGCGATGTCTGTTTGGTATTAGGTTCGGACTATCGGCACCCAGTAGCGGATCTAGCCCAATGGGTCAGTGTGGGCCAACAATAGAACTGTTCATATAAAATAATTTTTTCTTAATATTTTTTACCTTTTTTCCTATGCTATAAAGCTATTCAAAAAATCCCAGGGTGGGCCGTGGCCCACCCTGTCCACCCTCTACCTCCGCCACTATCGGCACCCCTTTATCAGGTGGATAGGAGTAGCGACAATTGTTGCTAGGATGGTGGCTTCAGACTATCTGATGTACTATTTTGTAAGGTCTTCGTGAATAATTAACAAAATAGTTGCATGCATCGTCCAGATGCAGAGATCGGGGGTAATTCTCCTTTTAAAAAATCTAACATCAAGCTTTTTATTAAAAAAATGCTTTTCTTAACCAAATTATACTACCTGAAACTGCACTTTTCCCGACGGCCAAAAACCCACAAGAAAATACTGATTACCGTCAGGAAACTATTTTCCTGGTAGTGTTATAATGTTCATGGACTAATTAGATCGTGCAAAAATAAAAATAGACGAGGTGACATTGTGACTTATTAAGCGTGCGGAACAATAACTCAAACGACGGCGAGCTAGCTAGGGACGATGAGGAATGAACTTACGATGATCTCGGCGATGACGCGCGGCTGACGGAGCGGGCGGAGGCCGGAGGCGAGGCCGCGGGTGACGGCGTGGACGAGGCAGATCTGGAGGATGAGGAGCGGCAGCGAGAAGTGCAGCGGGTTGTCGCCCTGCCACACCCCCTCCGACGTCGCCTTCAGCGGCCGGTAGGGCTGCACGTCATCATCTGCCCCGCCGTGGCCGCCCCGCGACATTCCCGGCAACCTCATCTC
>NW_025228328.1:35430-38170 GCF_018294505.1 Triticum aestivum | reverse complement strand
CATCTAGATGAGATATAATTTGGTCTCATTCATTTTTTATAGCCATTAGATATGATGCTATAAGATGTGTGTGTGCTGACGTGGTTGTATCTGTTCTTATTTTCAAAGTGAATGAGAACCATCCGATACAACTGTTTAATCATTGTTGAGGCAAACAACACAATCATGTCCAAAAGAAAAACAAGAGAAAGAATGCCAACAACATGGGATCCACGAAAGCGAAGGTATCCTGCAACCGCTACGCCCTCCGGAGACTTCCACCACACTCTTAATTATGCCGCCGAATTGCCGCATACTGAACAACACCTTGAAGAAGGATTGCGCGACGACGACGCTGCTGCCCGGGCAGATCCTAGGATTTCTTCCGGCACATGGAGGGCAGTTGGGGGGAGGTACACCCGACACCCTTCAAGAAGGATGGCAGCGCCACAGGCTTAACCGCGTTGGTGTCGGCAAGACCGGACATAAATTTCTCCTGACTCCTCACACCCACAACCCAGGACCAACCGTCGGCTCCACCACGCTTGCCACCCACTAACATGAGCTATCACAGTCTTCAGGACACCACCGATGTCTCAGTTCACCATGGCAAATGCTGCGAGGCCGGCCGGACCTAACCGAAGCAACCATAGACAGGGGCCGACAGTACCGCAGCCGCATGGGGTTGCACAACCTCCACCGGCTCAGGCGGTAGCAGATCGGATACAGGAGGAGGAGGACACCAGGCCAACTGCCTAGCCGGGCCCAGATTGGGCCTGTGAAGCTCCCACCGCTGCGCTACAGCCGACGCAACACAACCTCGTCCTTTCTTATTTATAGTCGGGCCAGACCAATGGTTGTATGAGCATCTCTAGCAGACCCTGTATAATGCCCCGACCCGCAAAATAACAACCAACACACAGGTCCGCGCAAAAAAGCTGCCCGATCAGACCCCACAAACGCGTCGGACCCGTAAATATTTTTTGCGGGGCGCGGCAAAATTCCCAACCCAACCCGCGAAAACGCAAGTTCTGCCCCTCGCCCTGTCGGTGCCCTATATATAGCAGGAGCGGTTGGCGGTGGCGGGGAGGGGGGGGCATTTCAGCCAGTGCTTTTCTTCACCCACCGCCACCGGGCCGCCGCCTACGATTCCGGCCATACCAGCAGTCGGGATCGTGCCGGCGAGCCGCCACACTCCCGAGATTGTCCTCCACCACTTCCTCCTCCTCGGCCGGGCGGAAAGTTGCAGATCGGCGGCTGTTTGTCGTGGCCGCCTGATTTGGCGTTTCTGGCCATCGGTGGCTCCGCCAAGCGATGGATTGGTCGGGGAGCACCCTGCACAGCCCCGGCAAAGCCCCAACACCGCAGACAGGAACTGCTTCGTCCTCTAGCCACCATCGTTAGTTTACCGGCAAGGACTCAGCCGTCTGTCACCCGGGCTCGGTGCTCGCGCAGCGGCTCGCTAATGCCGCTCATACAGTGCGACGACTGCACACAGACAGTGCTGCGGCTAACATCTAGCACGCCGCAACACCCCGGACGAGTATTCTTCAAATGCGAAAACGGCGGGGAATGTTCTTGTTTTCATTCGGCTTTGTCAACCTATTCGGTTATATTTCGGTATCTTATTGAGATGGTCATGTGTGTAGGAAGGTGGATGCTCATTTTGGTATTGGGAAGAATAATACATCGATTTATTGATAGGGAAAAACTTAATAGATGTTCGTGCACTCGTTGGTAGAACTGAGGCTAATGATGCGGCTGCATGTGCATTTAGAGAAGAAACTAGAGGGGAAGCAACGTCTACTTCTTTAGAATCAAAAAAGAAGAATGAAGAATGCAAGATCAAGAATCCACAGATCAACAATGAAGGCATGGAGAAGATGTTGGTCCAACTAGTGGGAGCAGTTATGGAAGTTGGATATCTTCTAAAATGCCTAATTGTCGTTCTTTCTTTCTTTGGTCTTGCTATTCTATAAAAGATTTGGTCAACTATTATGTATCCAATGCCCTTGAAGAAATAAAGAAGCAAAGAAATGTGTTTTCATGCCCGAAATTAAAATGCAAATTACTGATTTACGGGCCGGTGCGAACGACTGCCGAGCAGACCCCTCAAAGCGGACCCATATAAAGGAACGCTTTGAGGGGTCTGCTCGGTCGTGTTGGGGAACGCAGTAATTTCAAAAAAATTCCTATGATCACGCAAGATCTATCTTGGAGATGCATAGCAACGAGACGGGAGAATGTGTCCACGTACCGTCGTAGAACGAAAGCGGAAGCATTTAGTAACACGGTTGATGTAGTCAAACGTCTTCATAATCCAACTGATCCAAGTACCGAACGTAGGACACCTCCGCGTTCAGCACACGTTAAGCTCGGAGATGTCCCTCGTGCTCTTGATCCAGTTGAGGACGAGGGAGAGTTCCGTCAGCACGACAACGTGGCAATGGTGTTGATGATGTTACCGGCGCAGGGCTTCGCCTAAGCACTACGATGATATGACCGAGGTGTTAAACTGTGGAGGGGGGCATCGCATACGGCTAAGAGAACAACTGTTGTGCTTTGGGGTGCCCGCTGCCCCCGTATAAAAAGGAGGGAGGAGTAGGAGGCCGACCAAGGAGGGGCGTGCCTATAGGGGGAGTCCAACTAGGATTCCCAATCCTAGTTGGAGTCCCCTTCCTATTCCAAGAAGGAAGAGAGGGAAAGAGGTGGAGGAGAAAGAGGAAAGGGGGGGGGGGGCGCCCCCTTCCCTAGTCAAATT
>NW_025228328.1:33428-35166 GCF_018294505.1 Triticum aestivum | reverse complement strand
CCTGGCTACTATCTCCTCTCTGCCACTAAAGCCCATTAATCCCCGGGGGGTTCCGGTAACCTCTCGGTACTCCGAAAAATGTGTGAACCATTCCGAAACATTTCCGGTGTCCGAATGTAACCATCCAATATATCAATATTTATGTCTCGACCATTTCGAGACTCTTCGTCATGTCCGTGATCTCATCCGGGACTCCGAACAAACTTCGGTCATCAAAAACACATAACTCATAATACAAATCGTCATTGAACGTTAAGCGTGTGGACCCTACAGGTTCGTGAACTATGTAGACATGATTGAGACACATCTCCGATCAATAACCAATAGCGAAACCTAGATGCTCATATTGGATCCTACATATTCTACTTAGATCTTTATCGGTCAAACCGCATAACGACATACGTTGTTCCCTTTGTCATCGGTGTGTTACTTGCCCGAGATCCGATCGTCGGTATCATCATACCTAGTTCAATCTCGTTACCAGCAAGTCTCTTTACTCGTTCCGTAATGCTTCATCCCGTAACTAACTCAGTAGTCACATTGCTTACAAGTCTTATAGTGATGAGCATTACCGAGAGGGCCCAGAGATACCTCTAAGATACCCGGAGTAACAAATCCTATTCTTGATCTATGCCAACCCAACAAACACCTTCGGAGACACCTGTAGAGCATCTTTATAATCACCCAGTTATGTTGTGACGTTTCATAGCACATAAGGTGTTCCTCCGGTATTCAGGAGTTGCATGCTACCTCTTGAGCACTGCGTTGGATTTCCCCGAAGAGGAGAGGATGATGAAGTAAAGTAGCGTAAGTATTTCCCTCAGTTTTTGAGAACCAAGGTATCAATACAGTAGGAGATCACACACAAGTCCCTCGTACCTGCACAAAACGATAGCTACTCACAACCAATGCGATTAGGGGTTGTCAATCCCTTCACGGTCACTTACGAGGGTGAGATCTGATAGAGATGATAAATAATATTTTTGGTATTTTTGATATAGAGATGCAAAGTGAAAAGTAAAAGGCAAAGTAAAAACAAAGCAAGTAATAAAGTAATGGAGATTGATATGATGAGAATAGACCCGGGGGCCATAGGTTTCACTAGTGGCTTCTCTCAAGAGCATAAGTATTCTACGGTGGGTGAACAAATTACTGTTGAGCAATTGATAGAATTGAGCATAGTTATGAGTATATCTAGGTATGATCATGTATATAGGCATCACTTCCGAGACAAGTAGATCGAAACGGTTCTGCATCTACTACTATTACTCCACTCATCGACCGCTATCCAGCATGCATCTAGAGTATTAAGTTAAAAACAGAGTAACGCCTTAAGCAAGATGACATGATGTAGAGGTATAACTTCATGCAATATGATAAAACCCCCATCTTGTTATCCTCGATGGCAACAATACAATATGTGCCTTGCTGCCCCTTCTGTCACTGGGAAAGGACACCGCAAGATTGAACCCAAAGCTAAGCACTTCTCCCATTCCAAGAACTACCAATCTAGTTGGCCAAACCAAACGGATAATTCGAAGAGACTTGCAAAGATAAATCAATCATACATAAAAGAATTCAGAGAAGATTCAAATATTATTCATAGATAAGCTGGATCATAAACCCACAATTCATCAGTCTCAACAAACACAACGCAAAAAGAAGATTACATCGAATAGATCTCCACAAGAGAGGGGGAGAACATTGTATTGAGATCCAAAAAGAGAGAAGAAGCCAT
>NW_025228328.1:31101-33243 GCF_018294505.1 Triticum aestivum | reverse complement strand
GAGAGGCTATGGTGTTGATGTAGAAGCCCTCCGTGGTGGATGCCCCCTCCGGCGGAGCTCCGGAACAGGCCCCAAGATGGGATCTCGTGGATACAGAAAGTTGCGGCAGTGGAATTAGGTTTTTGGCTCCGTCTTTGATCTGTCGGGGGTACGTAGGTATATATAGGAGGAAGGAGTATGTCGGTGGAGCAACAGGGGCCCACGAGGTAGGGGGGCGCGCCCAGGGAGGAGGGCGCGTCCCCCACCCTCGTGACCGCCTCTTTTGTTCCTTGGAGCAGGGTCCAAGTCTCCTGGACCACGTTCGGTGAGAAAATCACGTTCCCGAAGGTTTCATTACGTTTGGACTCCGTTTGATATTCTGTTTCTTCGAAACACTGAAATAGGCAAAAAACAGCAATTCTGGGCTGGGCCTCCGGTTAATAGGTTAGTCCCCAAAATAATATAAAAGTGGAAAATAAAGCCCAATATAGTCCAAAACAGTAGATAAAGTAGCATGGAGCAATCAAAAATTATAGATACGTTGGAGACGTATCAGGCATCCCCAAGCTTAATTCCTGCTCGTACGCGAGTAGGTAAATGATAAAAAATAATTTTTGATGCGGAGTGATACTTTGGCATAATTTCAATGTAAATCTTGTTAATTGTAGTATGAATATTCAGATCCGAAATATTCAAGACAAAAGTTCACATTGACATAAAAGTAATAATACTTCAAGCATACTAATCAAAGCAATCATGTCTTCTCAAAATAGCATGGCTAAAGAAAGTTATCCCTACAAAATCATATAGTATGGCTGTTGCTCTATCTTCATCACACAAAGTATTTAATTATGCACAACCCCGATGACAAGCCAATCAATTGTTTCATACTTTAGTAATCTAAAACTCTTTCAACTTTCACGCAATACATGAGCGTGAGCCATGGACGTAGCACTATATGTGGAATAGAATGGTGGTTGTGGAGAAGACAAAAAGGAGAAGATAGTCTCACATCAACTAGGCGTATCAACGGGCTATGGAGATGCCCATTAATAGATATCAATGTGAGTGAGTAGGGATTGCCATGCAACGGATGCACTAGAGCTATAAATATATGAAAGCTCAACAAAAGCAACTAAGTGGGTGTGCATCCAACTTGCTTGCTCACGAAGACCTAGGGCAGTTTTGAGGAATCCCATCATTGGAATATACAAGCCAAGTTCTATAATGAAAAATTCCCACTAGTATATGAAAGTGACAACATATGAGACTCTCTATCATGAAGATCACGGTGCTACTTTGAAGCACAAGTGTGGTAAAAGGATAGTAGCATTGTCCCTTCTCTCTTTTTCTCTCATTTTTTTATTTGGGCCTTTTCTCTTTTTTTATGGCCTCTTTTTTTATATATATTTCGTCCGGAGTCTCATCCCGACTTATGGGGGAATCATAGTCTCCATCATCCTTTCCTCACTGGGACAATGCTCTAATAATAATGATCATCACACTTTATTTTTCTTACAACTCAACAATTACAACTCGATGCTTAGAACAAAATATGACTCTATATGAATGCCTCCAGCGGTGTACCGGGATATGCAATGAATCAAGAACGACATGTATGAAAATTATGAAGGTGGCCTTGCCAAAAATACAATGTCAACTACATGTTCATGCAAAAAGCAATATGACAAAAGTAATGTGTGTCATATGAACGGAACGGTGGAAAGTTGCATGGCAATATATCTCGGAATGGCTATGGAAATGCCATGATAGGTAGGTATGGTGGCTGTTTTGAGGAAGGTATATGGTGGGTTTATGATAACGGCGAAAAATGCACGGTATTAGAGAGGCTAGCAATGGTGGAAGGGTGAAAGGGTGCGTATAATCCATGGACTCAACAAATTAATCAAAAGAACTCATGCACTTGTTGCAAAAATTTAGAAGTCATCAAAAACCAAAGCACTACGCGCATGCTCCTAGGGGGATAGATTGGTAGGAAAAGACCATCGCTCGTCCCCGACCGCCACTCATAAGGAAGACAATCAATAAATAAAATTGTGCTCCAACTTCATCACAAAGCGGTTCACCATACGTGCATGCTACGGGAATCACAAACTTCAACACAAGCATTCTTTAAATTCATAATCACCCAACTAGCATTAC
>NW_025228328.1:28438-30004 GCF_018294505.1 Triticum aestivum | reverse complement strand
CACATCCAAACAGAGGCTATATGGATTATTTATTCCTAAACAGAAGCAAAAACAAAAAACAAAAAATAAAATTGGGTTGCCTCCCAACAAGCGCTATCGCTTAATGCCCCTAGCTAGGCATTGATATTTCAATGATGCTCACAAGAAAGACAAGAATTGAAGCACAAAGAGAGCATCATAAAACACATGATAAACACATCTAAGTCTAACATACTTACTATGCATAGGCATCTTATAGGCAAACAAATTATCAAGGCAAGCAAAAACTAGCATATGCAAGGAGGCGGAAAGAAACAATAGCAATCTCAACATAACGAGAGGTAATTTATTATCATGAAATTTTCTACGACCATATTTTCCTCTCTCATAATAATTACATGTGGGATCATAAGCAAATTCAACAAAATAGCTATCACATAAAATATTTTCAACACGATCCACATGCATACAAAGTTGACACTCTTCCGAAATAGTGGGATTAACATTAACTAAAGTCATGACCTCTCCAAACCCAGTTTTATCAAAAATTTCATAAGATTGAATATTCTCCAAATATGTGGGATCTAGAGTTGACACTCTTCCAAACCCACTTTCAATATTATTGCAAACAATATTATCAATCTCATATTCATCATGGGGATTAAATAAATTTTCAAGATCATAAAAAGAATCACCCCAATCATGATCGTTGCAACAAGTAGTAGACATAGCAAAACTAGCATCCCCAAGCTTAGGGTTTTGCATATTATTAGCAAAATTTACATCAGGAGAATTTATAGTAAAATCATTTAAATCATGCTTTTCGTTGAGGGAGCTATGAAGCATGGGTGCAATAGTAACGATCTCATTTTTAACATAAGGAACTATAGCAAATTCGTCTTCATAAATATTGGCTTCGTGGCCACAAGAATAGCAAGCATCATGTTCATCAAGTGATATTCCAATCAAATCATCGGAATCATCATTATCTATAGATTCATGCATATCATTATTTTCTTACAAAGCAACAATCATTCTTTCAATAAATTCTTCGACATAGACATTATGAGCAAGGTTTTCATTGCAATATTTAAGTATGACAGAATTTTCAGATTTGTTGAGAGTAAAATCATACTTTTCAATCAAAGAAGCAACTTCATGAGCACCCTTAAAAACGACAAATTCTTTTCGATATAACAGTAACTATAAACACCCTTTGCATAAGAAGATAAGATTTCATTATCATTGAACTCACATAGGTAGGGAAGGTGTTTTTTAGGGTTCTTAGAGCAACAAGTAAAATCACACATTTCACAAAGATTCCAAGCATAGTATAGCAAACTATTTATATGATACCGTAAGAGTCTCCCTTTTTCTAATAAACGATGACGCACAAAATGAGCATGCTCATCTAAAGATTTCCCATCAACTAGTCTAGTTGGAGTTTCAGCACGAGCGCATAAGGATCGAAGATGATCCAAGTAGAACACTTTAAGTGGATCCATATCAATAGATTTTTAGCAAGCAAAGATGCAAGCATATAGAAGGCACAAGGAAACACAAACAAAGATACATACGGAAAGAAGG
>NW_025228328.1:25564-27355 GCF_018294505.1 Triticum aestivum | reverse complement strand
TTCAGCTCGATGACGTCCCTCGAACTCCGATCCAGCCGAGTGTTGAGGGAGAGTTTCGTCAGCACGACGGCGTGGTGACGATGATGATGTTCTACCAACGCAGGGCTTCTCCTAAGGACCGCTACAGTATTATCGAGGTGGACTATGGTGGAGGGGGGCACCGCACACGGCTAAAAGATCAAACGATCAATTGTTGTTGTGCCTAGAGGTGCCCCCTGCCCCCGTATATAAAGGAGCAAGGGGGGAGGCGGCCGGCCAAGGAGGAGGGCGCGCCAAGGGGGGAGTAGGACTCCTCCTTTCCTTGTTGGAGTAGGAGAGAAGGAAAGAGGGGGAGAGGAGGAAGGAAAAGGGGGCTGCACCCGTTTTCCAATTCGGACCAGAGGGGGGCTGCACGCCTCCTTCCTTTCGGCCTCTCTCCTCTATTCCCGTATGGCCCAATAAGGCCCATATACTCCCCGGCGAATTCCCGTAACTCTCCGGTACTCCGAAAAATACCCGAATCACTCGGAACCTTTCCGAAGTTCGAATGTAGTTGTCCAATATATCGATCTTTACGTCTCGACCAATTCGAGACTCCTCGTCATGTCCCCGATCTCATCCGGGACTCCGAACTCCTTCGGTACATCAAAACACATAAACTCATAATATAACTGTCATCGAAACCTTAAGCATGCGGACCCTACGGGTTCGAGAACTATGTACACATGACCGATACACGTTTCCGATCAATAACCAATAGCGGAACCTGGATGCTCATATTGGATCCTACATATTCTACCAAGATCTTTATCGGTCAAACCGCATAGCAACACACGTTGTTCCCTTTGTCATCGGTATGTTACTTGCCCGAGATTCGATCGTCGATATCTCAATACCTAGTTCAATCTCGTTACCGGCAAGTCTCTTTACTCGTTCAGTAATACATCATCCCACAACTAACTCATTAATTGCAATGCTTGCATGGCTTAAGTGATGTGTATTACCGAGAGGGCCCAGAGATAGCTCTCCGACAATCGGAGTGACAAATCCTAATCTCGAAATACACCAACCCAACATGTACCTTCGGAGACACCTGTAGAGCACCTTTATAATCACCCAGTTATGTTGTGATGTTTGGTAGCACACATAGTGTTCCTCCGGTAAACGGGAGTTGCATAAGCTCATATTCATAAGAACATGTATAAGTCATGAAGAAAGCAACAACAACATACTAAACGATCAAGTGCTAAGCTAACGGAATGGGTCAAGTCAATAACATCATTCTCCTAATGATGTGACCCCGTTAATCAAATGACAACTCTTTGTCCATGGCTAGGAAACATAACCATCTTTGATTAATGAGCTAGTCAAGTAGAGGCATACTAGTGACACTCTGTTTGTCTATGTATTCACACATGTATTATGTTTCCGGTTAATACAATTCTAGCATGAATAATAAACATTTATCATGATATAAGGAAATAAATAATAACTTTATTATTGCCTCTAGGGCATATTTCCTTCAGTCTCCCACTTGCACTAGAGTCAATAATCTAGTTCACATCACCATGTGATTCAACACCAATATTCACATCTGTATGTGATTAACACCCATAGTTCACATCGTCATGTGACCAACACCCAAAGGGTTTACTAGAGTCAATAATCTAGTTCACATCGCTATGTGATTAACACCCAAAGAGTACTAAGGTATGATCATGTTTTGCTCATGAGAGAAGTTTAGTCAATGAGTCTGTCACATTCAGAGCCGTATGTATTTTGCAAATATTCTATGTCTACAATGCTCTGCAC
>NW_025228328.1:0-24437 GCF_018294505.1 Triticum aestivum | reverse complement strand
TGTAGTGCTCCCACTCACTTTCTTGTAAATACAGGCCTTTCCAAAAGTATGTATAACACCATATGCTTTAATCAACTCATCAAAGCGTATATTCCAACTCCGAGATGCTTGCACCAGTCCATTGATGGATCGCTGGAGCTTGCACACTTTGTTAGCACCTTTTGGATTGACAAAACCTTCCGGCTGCATCATATACAACTCTTCTTCCAGAAATCCATTCAAGAATGCAGTTTTGACATCCATTTGCCAAATTTCATAAAATGCGGCAATTGCTAACATGATTCGGACAGACTTAAGCATCGTTATGAGTGAGAAAATCTCATCATATTCAACACCTTGAACTTGTCAAAAACCTTTCGCAACAAGTCGAGCTTTGTAGAAAGTAACACTACTATCAGTGTCCGTCTTCCTCTTGAAGATCCATTTATTTAACATGGCTTGCTGATCATCGAACAAGTCAACCAAAGTCCATACTTTGTTCTCATACATGGATCCTATCTCAGATTTTATGGCCTCAAGCCATTTCGCGGAATCTGGGCTCATCATCGCTTCCTTATAGTTCGTAGGTTCGTCATGGTCAAGTAACATGACTTCCAGAATAGGATTACCGTACCACTCTGGTGCGGATCTTACTCTGGTTGACCTACGAGGTTCGGTAGTAACTTGTTCTGAAGTTTCATGATCAATATCATTAACTTCCTCGCTGATTGGTGTAATTGTCACAGGAACCGGTTCTTGTGATGAACTACTTTCCAATAAGGGAGAAGGTACAATTACCTTATCAAGCTCTACTTTCCTCCCACTCACTTCTTTCGAGAGAAACTCCTTCTCTAGAAAGGATCCATTTTAGCAACGAATATCTTGCCTTTGGATCTGTGATAGAAGGTATACCCAACAGTTTCCTTTGGGTATTCTATGAAGACGCACTTCTCCGATTTAGGTTCGAGCTTATCAGGTTGAAATTTTTTCACATAAGCATCGCAGCCCCAAACTTTAACAAACGACAACTTTGGTTTCTTGCCAAACCAAAGTTCATAAGGCATCGTCTCAACGGATTTTGATGGTGCCCTATTTAAAGTGAATGCAACTGTCTCTAATGCATAACCCCAAAACGGTAGTGGTAAATCGATAAGAGACATCATAGGTCGCACAATATCCAATAAAGTGCGGTTATGACGTTCGGACACACCGTTACGCTGTGGTGTTCTAGGTGGCATGAGTTTGTGAAACTATTCCACATTAATTTAACTGAAGGCCAAACTCGTAACTCAAATATTCATCTGCACGATTAGACCGCAGAAACTTTATTTTCTTGTTACGATGATTCTCCACTTCACTCTGAAATTCTTTTCAAATGTTTCAGACTTGTGTTTCATTAAGTAGATATACCCATATCTGCTCAAATCATCTGTGAAGGTGATAAAATAACGATATCCGCCACGAGCATCAACACTCATTGGACCACATACATTGGTATGTATTATTTCCAAACAAGTCAGTAGCTCGTTCCATTGTTCCGGAGAACGGAGTTTTAGTCATCTTGCCCAAAAGGCACGGTTCGCAAGCATCAAATGATTCATAACCAAGTGATTACAAAAGTCCATCTTTATAGAGTTTCTTCATGTGCTTTGAGGGAGTCCTGGATTAGGGGGTGTCCGGATAGCCGGACTACCATCATCAGCCGAACTATCATCGGCCGGACTATCATCATCGACCGGACTCCAAGACTATGAAGATACAAGATTGAAGACTTCGTCCCGTGTCCAGATGGGACTTTCCTTGGCGTGGAAGGCAAGCTAGGCGATACAGATACGTAGATCTCCTACCATTGTAACCGACTCTATGTAACCCTAGCCCTCTCCGGTGTCTATATAAACCGGATGGCTCTAGTCCGTAGGACATGACAACAACAACCATTACAATCATACCATAGGCTAGCTTCTAGGGTTTAGCCTCCTTGATCTCGTGGTAGATCCACTCTTGTAAACATCCACAATATCAATATCAGTCAAGTAGGACGTAGGGTTTTACCTCCATCAAGAGGGCCCGAACCTGGGTAAAACATCGTGTCCCTTGTCTCCTGTTACCATCCGCCTAGACGCACAGTTCGGGACCCCTACCCGAGATCCACCGGTTTTGACACCGACATTGGTGCTTTCATTGAGAGTTCCTCTGTGTCGTCACCGATAGGCTTGATGGCCTCTTCAATCGACAACGACATAGTCCTGGGTGAGACTTTTCTCCTCGGACAGATCTTCATATTCGGCGGCTTCGCACTGCGGGCCAATTCACTTGGCCATCTGGAGCAGATCGAGAGCTACGCCCCTGGCCGTCAGGTCAGGTTTGGAAGCCTAAACTTCACGGCCGATATCCGCGGGGACTTGATCTTCGATGGATCTGAGCCACAGCCGAGCGTGCCACGCTGTCACGATGGGCACGACCTAACTCTGCCGCCGGACAGCACCTTGGGGGCCGCACATGAATCCGCTCCGACCCATAGTCCGGAGCCGATCGCTCAGATCGAGGATGGATGGCTGGACACCGCCTCGGGAGCTGCAACTTCTACGGCGATGGAGCCAAACACTTACCTTGTCCCGCATAAAGCTCATGACTCTGAGGTGCCCGACTCTCTGCCGGACTCCGAACCTCCTGCGCCCCTGCCGGTCGAATCCGACTGGGCGCCGATCATGGAATTCACCGCTGCGGACATCTTTCAGCACTCACCCTTTGGCGATATCTTAAATTCGCTGAAGCATCTCTCGCTATCCGGAGAGCCCTGGCCGAACTACAGCCAGGATGGTTGGAATGCGGACGACGAAGAAATTCAGGGCCCACCCACCACCCACTTCGTAGCCACCATCGACAATCTAACCGACGTACTCGACTACGACTCCGAAGACATCGACGGTATGGACGACGATGCCGGAGACTATCAAGAACCAGTGCCTACAGGACACTGGAAGACCACCTCATCATACGACATATATATGGTGGACACCCGAAAAGATGGGGACGGCGAAGAAGCAACGGAGGCCGATTCCTTAAAGAAAGAGCCCAAGCGCCGGCATCAGCGGCACCGCTCTAAATCCCGCCACGGCAAGAATAGAGATTCCGGCACAGGAGATAATAACACCCCAGAAAGTGCCGAAGACAACCCCCTCCAGCACGATCCAGCGCAGGAGGAGGCAGAAGCAAGCCCTCACGAGAGGGCGGCAGACGAAGAGGTCGAGGATGATAATTACTTACCTCCCTCTGGAGACGAGGCAAGCCTCGACGACGACAAATTTGTTGTGCCTGAGGATCCCGTCGAACAAGAGCGTTTCAGACGCAGGCTAATGGCCACGGCAAACAGCCTAAAGAAAAAGCAGCAACAGCTTCAAGCTGATCAAGACCTACTGGCCGACAGGTGGACCGAGGTCCTCGCGGCCGAAGAGTATGAACTCGAACGCCCCTCCAAAAGTTACCCAAAACGCAAGTTGCTCCCCTGACTAGAGGAGGAAGCGTACAAACCCGCATCACCAGCGCACAATACGGTAGACCGACCACCTCGTGGCCGCGACAGAGAGGCATGCAAGCCCTCCACCAAAACCGTACCCCGGCATCGCTCAAAAAGCATGAAGCCACGGGGGAACGCGCCGGACTTGCGGGATATATTGGAGGACAAGGCAAGACAATCCAGATCTATCTATGGATCACGTGGGCGCCCCAAGACCCATGACGAATACCGTCGCGCCGGATACAACTACTCCGGCCGGGCCGAACACAGCAGACAACGCTCTCTCGAGCTACGTCGCGATATTGCTCAATACAGAGGCGCCGCACACCCACTATGCTTCACTGACGAAGTAATGGATCATCAAATCCCTGAAGGGTTTAAACTCGTTAATATCGAATCCTACGATGGCACAACAGACCCCGCGGTTTGGATTGAGGATTATCTCCTCCATATACATATGGCCCGCGCCGACGATCTTCACGCCATCAAATATCTCCCGCTCAAGCTTAAAGGACCAGCTCGGCATTGGCTTAACAACCTGCCCGCAGAGTCAATTGGATGCTGGGAAGACCTGGAAGCTGCATTCCTCGACAACTTCCAGGGCACGTATGTGCGACCACCGGACGCAGATGACCTAAGCCACATAATCCAGCAGCCAGACGAATCGGCCAGGCAATTCTGGACACGGTTCTTAACAAAGAAAAATCAAATCGTCGACTGTCCGGATGCAGAGGCCCTCGCTGCCTTCAAACATAACATCCGCGACGAGTGGCTGGCCCGGCACCTAGGACAGGAAAAGCCGAAATCCATGGCAGCCCTCACATCACTCATGACCCGCTTCTGTGCGGGAGAGGATAGCTGGCTAGCTCGCAGCAACAACCTCAGTAAAAACGCTGGCAGTCTGGATACCAAGGACCGCAATGGCAGGTCGCGTCAAAACAAAAACAAACGCCGCATTAACGGCGACAGCAATGAGGATACGACAGTCAACGCCGGATTCCGAGGCTCCAAGCCCAGTCAACGGAAGAAGCCATTCAAAAGAACCACTCCGGGCCCGTCCAATTTGGACCGAATACTCGACCGCTCCTGTCAAATACATGAAACCCCCGAAAAGCCAGCTAACCACACCAACAGAGATTGTTGGGTATTCAAGCAGGCAGGCAAATTAATCGCCGAAAACAACGACAAGGGGCTACACAGCGATGACGAGGAAGAGACCCGGCCGCCGAACAATAGAGGACAAAAGGGATTCCCCCCTCAAATTCGGACGGTAAACATGATATACGCAACGCATATACCCAAGAGGGAGCGGAAGCGTGCACTAAGGGACGTATACGCGATGGAGCCAGTCGCCCCAAAATTCAACCCATGGTCCTCTTGCCCGATCACTTTCGATTGAAGAGACCATCCGACCAGTATCCACCATGGCGGATTCGCCGCATTGGTTTTAGACCCAATCGTCGATGGATTTCACCTCACGAGAGTCCTGATGGACGGCAGCAGTAGCCTGAACCTGCTTTATCAGGATACAGTGCGCAAGATGGGCATAGACCCTTCAAGGATTAAACCTACAAAGACAACCTTCAAAGGCGTCATACCAGGTGTCGAGGCCAGTTTTACAGGCTCAGTTACACTGGAAGTGGTCTTCGGATCCCCGGATAATTTCCGAAGCGAGGAGTTAATCTTCGACATAGTCCCGTTCCGCAGTGGCTATCATGCTCTGCTCGGACGAACCGCGTTCACAAAATTCAACGCGGTGCTGCATTATGCATACCTTAAGCTCAAGATGCCAGGCCCTCGTGGAGTCATCACGGTCAATGGAAACACGGAACGCTCCCTCCGAACGGAGGAACATAAAGCGGCTCTCGCGGCAGAAGTACAGAGCAGCCTTTTAAGGCAATTTTCGAGTCCGGTCGTTAAAAGACTGGACACGGCCAAACGCGCCCGGAGCAACATCAACCAAGACCACCTGGCATGTTCCGAGCACGCGTAGCAATGCAGCCTCAACCCCAGCCCTCGCACAATTGTAAGACAAACTCTCCGCGTACATAATTACGCCCTGGAGATACCATGGGCATAGGGGGAGAGGCACAACCACAACAGACCCAGAGTGCAGTTCGACCACACCAGGGGCTCCCAAGTGTGTCGCTCTTTTTATCTTTTATTTCTCTCTTTTTAATACAAAACTCTGTCTGGCGGCGAACCTGCCGAACTCATGATGCAATAGCCAGGGAGGGACAAAGGCCGTGACGAACAGTCAGGTGGTCTCCATTACGAGCATTAAATTTGTTAAATACACCATTCCGCGGCCTACCCGTGGAGGGAGATGCCTTTAATTCGTCCAATCCCTTGCTTTCCGCACTATTTGTATCATTCCGCACTCATAGCAGCTCTTCTCGAATAAAATGTAGCACTTTTTGCCCATAATTGCATTACCTTATATATATATATATATATATATATATATATATATATATATATATGTTCATTTACGACATGTTGCATCCGTACATTTTGGTATGGCCAAATACACCAGGGGCTTATGTTCCCCGCATTATGGTGTGATAAAGTCTGAACACTTTCACAAGTGCGGCACCCCAAACTTATAGCATTATATGAATCGGCTCCGAATCACGTCTTGGGTCAATAGTTGGGTTTGCCCGACTCCCATGTTTGGCACCTTACGTTCCGTTCTATCGGCTAAGGTAGCACTGGGAGAACCACTGCGATTGCGCCCCGGTTGAGCCGGGTTAACGCCTTAGTGGAGAAAGCTAAAACTGACTGTCATGATAAGGCGAGAGACTGGTGGCTGTTCGAGAGGTCCTTTCGGGTCCTTAAATACCCACGCCCCTTCGAGCAAAGTTCCGGATAATGTCCGACGAAGGCGTGGATAGCGCCCCGAATTCGGTCTTCCGAATGCTAGGGGCTTCGCCGAAATTTAAAATTATAGAATTCTATGGCTAAGTGAGAGTGTTCAAGCACTATAAGTCCGGTTGCCTTGTTCATTGTGTTGAGCGCCTCCCTAGATGGACCCAAAAATGGGAACAAGAGCGCTCAAGTTTATCCCGAACACCCCAGCACTCGTGGCATGGGGGCTGAAGCCGACGACTTGCCATCTCTCAGATTTAATAAACGGCCGCACAGAAGGTAATATTTTAAATTAACAAGTGTTGCTTAGCGCATATGAACAAAGTTTTCAGCGCACAGGATAACACATTGCGAATTTACTCAATAATTACATCCCTGGGGCACTCATCCGCAATTTTGCGGGCACCCTTCAGGACAGTCTTATAGTACATCTCGGGCGTACGATATTCCTTGCCCACTGGTGGCGCGTCAGTGATTAGCTTCTCCGCATCCAGCTTGCCCCAATGCACCTTTGCGCGGGCAAGGGCCCGACGAGCACCTTCAGTACAGGTGGAGCGCTTGATAACCTCCACCTAGGGGCACGCATCCACCAACCGTCGCACAAGACCAAAGTAGCTCCCAGGCATGGCCTCTCCAGGCCATAGCCGGACTATGAGGCCCTTCATGGCCTGCTCGGCCACCTTGTGGAGCTCGACCAGCTGCTTCAGCTGGTCGCTAGGGGGCACCGGATGGCCGGCCTCAGCATACTGAGACTAGAAGACCTTCTCCATTCAGCTCCCCTCCTCGGCTCGGTAGAATGCGGCGGCATCAGACATGCTATGAGGCAGATCTGCAAACGCCCCTGGAGAGCTCCGAATTCGGGTAAGTAACACGTAATTTACATTCACATCCTTGCTTTGCATGAAAAATGCCTTACCAGCCGCTATCTTCCTCACCAACTCAATCTCCTAAAGGGACTTATGGGCATCGGCCTTGGCAGTCTTGGCACTTTCGAGAGCCGAGGCAAGCTCGGACTCTCGAGTCTTTGAGTCATGCTCCAAACTCTCATGCTTTTCCATGAGAGCCTGGAGCTCTTGCTGAACCACCGCCACCCGCGCCTCCTGCTTTTCTCGCTCTGCTCGTTCCGCGGCCACATTGCGTTCGGCCGCAGACACGACCTCCTTCAGGGTCGCCACCTTGTTCGTGGCCCCTGCAGTACCCATGTTATCCTTGTTATTTTTTGTTGCAACCTAAATCCTTTTCTGTAAGGTACAAGTTCAAAGTGGTGTCACTCACCTTCTTTGTCCTGGAGCTGCTTCTTGGCGCGGCCGAGCTCTTGCTCGGACCGCTCGAGCTCCTGCTTCAAAGCACCGACCTCCGCAGTCAGTGCGGCAGAGGTCAGCAGCGCAGCCTGCAACCCATATTGACATAATTTTTTAGCAACCCTGCGTATATCTTCTTTTTTTTTCAGATCCTCAGTCCGGCTTTTCTTTCCGAACACCAAACCGAGCATCAGGGGCTACTGTCCATGCGGTATTACATTGCATATTTTTTAAACTTCTTACCTCAAAGCCTGATAGAAGGCTACTGTAGGCTTCGGTCAGCCCGCTCTTGGCAAGCTGTACCTTCCGAATCACCGCACTCATAATAGTGCGGTGTTCTTCCTCGATGGAAGCACTCTGCATCGCCTCCAACAAATTGTCCGGCGCCTCCGGTTGGACGGAAGCCGCCGGCGTCACGGTCTTGCCCTTCGTGCGAAGGGGCCGCCGGCCGGACTCCGGAACCACTGCGGGTTCTGATATGTAGTCCGGCGCAAAGTCCGGGAGGACACCTTGTGGCGCCTCCGGAGCCTCCCCCTGATGGGTCCCTTCTTGGGATCCCACCTCGGCGTCCTCGGTGTCGCGAGGGGTGGAGGCGGTCGGGATGGAATCTACATCCGACGGAGCCAACGACCCGCTCGATGAAGCGGGGAGATCATCATTGGCCGGACTACAGGCAGCATGCTGCATCAGAATGACACTATGTGACACAGAAAAAGAAATTATAAATCACTCAGGAATCTGGATACTTACGATCTCGCTGGAGGCCTGGCCCTTGAAGGCCATTCTTCCTCGCCACGTTGATGTTGGCAGAGCTGTCCGGGGGAATAGACCTTCCCCTCTTGGACCCTTCGGCCTCCCCTGTTGGGGAAGCCTTCCTCTTCCTCTCTCCCTCCTCTAGGAGAGAGTCCTCTTTCTCCTCCTCGTTTTCGGGGGAGGAGTCCGCCCCGGAGTCGTCGGACACCTGAAAACGGGAACTCTTTCGAGCACCCGTGGCCTCCTTCTTGGCCTTCTTCGCCGGCACCATGTGCGGTGCCGAAACCAGCAGCCTCGCTAGATGGGCGTCTAATGGGTTTTCTGGCATGGGAGCCGGGCAGATAATCTGCTCCGCCTTCCTCATCCAGTCCTGTCAAAGGAAAAGGGGAAATTAAAACCCGCATAGAATCAAACTATGAAAAGCAAGTGTCCCATAAAGGGGTAGAATCACTTACCTCGTCGGCTTGGCGCTGCGAGCGAAATCCGCGATCTTCAGTCGCGGATGCAGGGGCTTCGGCGCCCTTAAACAGCACCCTCCAGGCACCTTCGTACGTCGTGTCGAAGAGCCCGCTCAGCGCCTAGTGCTGTTCCGGATTGAACTCCCACAGATTGAATGCACGCTCTTGGCATGGGAGAATCCGGCGGACGAGCATGACTTGGACCATGTTAACCAGCCTGAGCTTCTTCACCAGCTTCTGGATACAGGCTTGGAGTCCCATCAGCTCCTCCGAACTACCCCATAGCAAGCCCTTCTCTTTCCAGGAGGTGAGCTGCATGGGGATACCAGATCTGAACTCGGGGGCCGCCGCCCACTTAGGGTCGCGCGGCTCGGTGATATAGAACCACCCCGATTGCCACCCCTTGACGGATTCCACGAAGGCCCCTTTGAACCAAAGGACATTGGGCATCTTGCCCAACATGGCGCCTCCGCACTCCGCTTGAGTGCCCTTCACTACCTTCGGCTTGACATTGAAGGTCTTGAGCCACAAGCCGAAGTGGGGCTGGATGCAGAGGAAGGCCTCGCACACGACGATAAACGCCGAGATGTTGAGGATGAAGTTCGGCGCCAGATCATGGAAATCCAGGCCGTAGTAGAACATGAGCCCCCGGACAAAGGCGTGAAGTGGAAAACCCAGTCCGCGGGAGGAAGTGGGGAAGAAAAACAACCCTCTCATGGGGCCTGGGGGTGGGGATGGGCTGCCCCTCGTCGGGCAGCCGGTGCGCGATATCACCGGACAGGTAGCCGGCGCTGCGCAGTCTTTCGATGTGCTCCTCCGTAACGGAGGAGGTCATCCACTTGCCTCCCGCTCCGGACATAACTGGGGAAGGTTGAGACGAGATGTGCGGGCTTGGGTGTTGGAGCTCGAGTGCACGGAGATGGATAAGCAAAGGAGGAAGAAGGCGTAGGTGAAAAGGTGAATCCTTATCCCTTATATGGGCGGGCGAAGTCTATGCGTCCCCCACCAGCCTGGTAAAACTCGCTTATCCCCCAAGCGTCACCATCAATGGCGCGGTTGGGTTACCCACGTCCGTATTGATGAGAATCCCGGATTGAGGGGAACACGATCTCTGCTTCGACAAGACGTGCCAAGGAAACCGCTTCGCTAAATGCGCTGAGGTGGTAGAGTAAAAAACGATTCAAGTAATGGCTTGGTAGTGGCGTGACGTCATGCCGCAAAAAAAACGTCAGCAGATTGAACTTGTGTATATATTATTCTCTCAACGATGGAATGTGGAATTTATTTTGCAGAGCCGGACACTATCCTGGTGTTCACAATCTTCTATCATTCGGAGGAGGAACCTGCCTTGCAATGCCAAGCAATATACGCGCCGGACTTATCGTCATTGAAGCCTGGTTCAGGGGCTACTGAGGGAGTCCTGGATTAGGGGGTGTCCGGATAGCCGGACTACCATCATCAGCCGAACTATCATCGGCCGGACTATCATCATCGACCGGACTCCAAGACTATGAAGATACAAGATTGAAGACTTCGTCCCGTGTCCGGATGGGACTTTCCTTGGCGTGGAAGGCAAGCTTGGCGATACGGATACGTAGATCTCCTACCATTGTAACCGACTCTATGTAACCCTAGCCCTCTCCAGTGTCTATATAAACCGGATGGCTCTAGACCGTAGGACATGACAACAACAACCATTACAATCATACCATAGGCTAGCTTCTAGGGTTTAGCCTCCTTCATCTCGTGGTAGATCCACTCTTGTAAACATCCACAATATCAATATCAATCAAGCAGGACGTAGGGTTTTACCTCCATCAAGAGGGCCTGAACCTGGGTAAAACATCGTGTCCCTTGTCTCCTGTTACCATCCGCCTAGACGCACAGTTCGGGACCCCCTACCCGAGATCCGCCGGTTTTGACACCGACATGCTTTACACCGGTATGACCCAAACGTCAGTGCCACAAATAAGTTGCCCTATCATTATCAACTTTGCATCTTTTGGTATCAACATTATGAATATGTGTATCACTACGATCGAGATCCAACAAACTATTTTCATTGGGTGTATGACCATCGAAGGATTTATTCATGTAAACAGAACAACAATTATTCTCTGATTTTAAATGAATAACCGTATTGCAATAAACATGATCAAATCATATTAATGCTCAATGCAAACGCCAAATAACATTTATTTAGGTTTAACACTAATCCCGAAAGTATAGGGAGTGTGCGATGATGATCATATCAATCTTGGAACCACTTCCAACACACATCGTCACTTCACCCTCAACTAGTCTCTGTTTATTCTGTAACTCCTGTTTCGAGTTACTAATATTAGTAACCGAACAAGTATCAAATACTTAGGGGCTACTATAAACACTAGTAAGGTACACATCAATAACCTGTATATCAAACATACCCTTGTTCACTTTGCCATCCTTCTTATCTACCAAATATTCAGGGCATTTCTGCTTCCAGTGACCATTTCCTTTGCAGTAGAAGCACTCAGTTTTAGGATTTGGTCCAGTTTTGTGCTTCTTCGCGTGAGTGACAACTTGCTTGCCATTCTGCTTGAAGTTCTCTTTCTTTCCCTTTGCCCTTTTCTTCAAACTAGTGGTCTTGTCAATCATCAACACTTGATGCTCTTTTCTTGATTTCTACCTTCGTCGATTTTAGCATCACGAAGAGCCCGGGAATCGTTTTCATCATCCCTTGCATTATAGTTCATCACGAAGTTCCAGTAACTTTGTGATGGTGACTAGAGAACTCTGCCAATCACTATCTTATCTGGAAGATTAACTCCCACTTGATTCAAGCGATTGTAGTACCCAAACAATCTAAGTACTTGCTCACTAGTTGAGCAATTCTCCTCCATCTTTTAGGCGAAGTATTTGTCAGAGGTCTCATACCTCTTGATACAGGCATGAGTCTCGGGGAGGGGCGTCGCCCATGGTGGCCGCCGGGGGCGAGGGAGAGGGGTTAGAGGGGGAGATCTTACAGCGGGGCGACGGCCGGGGGCGGTGACGGGCCGGGGCGGCGACGCGGGGACGACACGACAGGGACGGGCCCGGGGCGGCGATGGGGACGGGGGCGGCGACGGAGACGAGGGCGGCGACGGGGACGGGGGCGGCGACGACGACGGAGACGACGGAAACAGAGGAAGAAACAAAGGGAGAATGAAAATTTCGTAAGTGTATATATAGAAGGCACCTTTAGTACCGGTTGGAGCCACCAACCGGTACTAAAGGCCTGTTTTGGCCAGGCCAAGCGGCAGGAAGACGAGGCCTTTAGTACCGGTTGGAGCCACCAACCGGTACTAAAGACCACCCTTTAGTACCGGTTGGTGGCTCCAACCGGTACTAAAGGCCTCGCGCTGCCACCCCAAAGTTTAGTCCCACCTCGCCGGGCGAAGGGCAGCCGCACTGGTTTATAAACCCAGCCACGGCTATCACTTCGAACTCCTCTATATAGCAGGCTTGTGGGCCGAAACTCTGCGCGCTGTCCTGTGAGTCTGTTGGGCCTTTAAAGCCTGTAATTACACACCTGTGGCCTATCAGGCCCACAGGGCAGCGCCCCAATTTTTTTTATAGTTTTTTTTCTGCTTTATTTTCTTCTATTTATTTTTGCGTAGTTTTTTGTATAGTTTTTTCTTTTCTGTTATATTTATTTTCTTCTATTTATTTGTGAGTAGTTTTTCATCTAGTTTGCCAAAATTCAACATTTTCAGAGTTCATTTTGTAGTGATTTTCAATTTCACGGTCATTTTGTAAACGATTGAAAAATAGCAAATATTTTTTTTCTTTTCTGCTTTATTTTTTTCTTCTATTTATTTCTGAGTAGTTTTTTCTTTTCTGCTATATTTATTTTCTTCTATTTATTTTTGAGTAGTTTTTTTATATAGTTTTTTTTCTTTTCAGCTATAGTTTTTCTTTCTTTTCTGCTATTTTTTCTTTTCTGCAAAACTTGATGGTCAAAGTCTGGAGTTATAACTTAAAAAAAGAAATGTCGACGTGCAATTAGTTTTTGCCATAACAGAAGAAGTCCGGAGTTGTAATAAGTTATTAAAAATAAAAAGAGGTGCAATGCTCGTTAATTTGCTTCAAGCCTTTCGGAATAGTGTAAACTGCACTGCGCATAGCTCCGTGCAGTCTACCGTATTCCTGAAGGCTTGAAGCTAAGCAACGTGAGCATTGATCCTCTTATTCATCGTCTCTGCACTTAGGGCTTATAAACCGCTCCTAGTCCCTCTCACTTCGCGAGGTGGGACTAAAAAACAGCTTACGTCTGGTTCATCCATGAACCGGTACTAAAGGTGCTCGTGGGGCCCCAGCCTTACCCGACACAACCTCATTAGTACCGGTTCGTGGTACGAACCGGCACTAAATGGTGATGGTGGGGCCATAGCCTGACCGGAGGCTGACACAGCCTCTTTAGGTACAAAAAATTACAAACTTTCTGTTAGTGCCGGTAGTTTTCAAATTTGAATAGTTTAAATTTTGAATTATTTGAAATTAGTGTGAATTTGTTTGCACATAAAATTTCTTCGCGTTTCAAATGCCAAAACACATAACTACCCTAACTATTATTGAGATTCCCCTTTGGGTGCGAAACATAGAAGAAAGTGATGATAGCTAGTGAAGCCGATCACATCCCAGATCTTTGGGTGTGAAACTTTTTCTTCGCGTGTGTCCCTTTGCGCTGTAACCATGGAAAATCTTCATCACTTAACGGGATGCTCGGGTCAATATTCACTGTGAATGGAGCAATTTCATCAAACTTTTCATAATCTTCTGACTTGTCTGTCTTGTCATCCACTCCCACGATGTTTCTCTTCCTAGAAAGAACTATGTGCCGCTTTGGCTCATCGTACGATGCATTCGCTTCGTTATCTTTTCTTTTTCTTGGCTTGGTAGACATGTCCTTCACATAGAAAACCTGTGCCACATCATTGGCTAGGACGAATGGTTCGTCTACATACGCAAGATTGTTGAGATCCACTGTTGTCATTCCGTACTGCGGGTCTTCCGTTACCCCGCCTCGTGTCATATTGACCCATTTGCACCGAAATAAAGGGACCTTTAAACCACGTCGATAGTCAAGTTCCCATATGTCCTGTATATAACCATAATATGTTTCCTTTCCCGTCTTGGTCTCTGCATCAAAGCGGACACCACTGTTTTGGTTGGTGCTCTTCTTATCTTGGGCGATCGTGTAAAATGTATTACCATTTATCTCGTACCCTTTGAAAGTCATTATATTCGAAGATGGTAACTGGGATAGCAAGTACATGTCATCTTCAGTAGAGGTGTCATGCATGGTACGTGTCTGCAACCAGCTGGCGAAACTCCTGGTTTGTTCACGTGTAATCCAGTCATCAGACCACTCCGGGTGTTTGGAGCGTAGCAAATTCTTGTGTTCATCCATATACGAAGCCACCAAGGCGGAATTCTGTAGAACCGTGTAGTGTGCTTCAGTGAGAGAATGTCCGTCCATACATATTATTTGTTCCCCTCCTAGCGTGCCTTTTCCATCCAGTCTGCCCTTATGCCGCGATTCAGGAACACCAATCGGCTTAAGGTCAGGAATAAAGTCAATACAAAACTCAATGACCTCCTCATTTTGATGGCCCTTGGAGATGCTTCCTTCTGGCCTAGCACGGTTATGAACATATTTCTTTAAGACTCCCATGAACCTCTCAAAGGGGAACATATTGTGTAGAAATACATGACCCAAAACGTTAATCTCTTCGCATAGGTGAACTAGGACGTGCGTCATGATGTTGAAGAAGGATTGTGGGAACACCAACTCGAAACTGACAAGACATTGCACCAAATCATTCTGTAACCTTGGTATGATTTCTGGATCGATTACCTTCTGAGAGATTGCATTGAAAAATGCACATAGCTTCACAATGGCTAATCGAACGTTTTCCGGTAGAAGCCCCCTCAATGCAACCGGAAGCAGTTGCGTCATAATCACGTGGCAGTCATGAGACTTTAGGTTCTGGAACTTTTTCTCTGCCATGTTTATTATTCCCTTTATATTCGACGAGAAGCCAGACGGTACCTTAATACTGAGCAGGCATTCAAAGAAGATTTCCTTATCTTCTTTGGTAAGAGCGTAGCTTGCATGACCCTGATGTATGCCGTCTTCTCCGTGCATACGTTGCTGGTCCTCCCATGCCTCAGGTGTATCTTTTGTCTTCCCATACATGCCCAAGAAGCCAAGCAGGGTCATGCAAAGATTCTTCGTCACGTGCATCACGTCGATTGCGGAGCGGACCTCTAGGTCTTTCCAATATGGTAGGTCCCAAAATATAGATTTCTTCTTCCACATGGGTGCGCGTCCGTCAGCGTCCTTTGGAACAGGTTGTCCGCCAGGACCCTTTCCAAATATCACCTTCAAATCCTTGACCATATCATGTACATCAGCACCAGTACGGTGGCAAGGCTTCGTCCGGTGATCCGCCTCACCTTTGAAATGCTTGCCTTTCTTTCTTACGGGATGCCTGCTCGGAAGAAATCGACGATGTCCCAGGTACACATTCTTCTTACAACTATTCAAATATATACTGTCGGTATCATCCAAACAGTGCGTGCATATGCGGTATCCCTTGTTTGTCTGTCCTGAAAGGTTACTGAGAGCAGGCCAATCATTGATGGTCACGAACAGCAACGCCTTTAGGTCAAATTCTTCCCCCATGTGCTCATCCCACACACGTACACCTGTTCCATTCCACAGTTGTAAGAGTTCTTCAACTAATGGCCTTAGGTACACATCAATGTCGTTGCCGGGTTGCTTAGGGCCTTGGATGAGCACTGGCATCATAATGAACTTCCGCTTCATGCACAACCAAGGAGGAAGGTTATAAAAACATAGAGTCACATGCCAGGTGCTATGGTTGCTGCTCTGCTCCCCAAAAGGACTAATACCATCTGCGCTTAGACCAAACCATATGCTCCTTGCGTCATCTGCAAACTCCTTCCCGTACTTTCTTTTGATTTTTCTCCACTGCGACCCGTCAGCGGGTACTCTCAACTTTCCGTCTTTCTTACGGTCTTCTCTGTGCCATCGCATCGCCTTGGCATGCTCTTTGTTTTGGGACAAACGTTTCAACCGTGGTATTATAGGAGAATACCACATCACCTTGGCAGGAATCTTCTTCCTGGGGCGCTCGCCCTCGACATCACCATGCTCATCGCGGCTGATCTTATAGCGCAATGCACCACATACCGGGCAAACGTTCAAATCCTCGTACTCACCGCGGTAGAGGATGCAATCATTAGGGCATGCATGTATCTTCTGCACCTCTAACCCTAGAGGGCAGACCGCCTTCTTTGCTTCGTACGTACTCTCGGGCAATTCGTTGTCCTTCGGAAGCATATCCTTTCTCATTACCACCAACTTTCCAAATCCCTTGTCAGATACACCATTCTCTGCCTTCCATTGCAGCAATTCCAGTGTGGTGCCCAGCTTTTTCTTGTCACCTACGCAATTCGGGTACAACAATTTTTTGTGATCCTCTAACATGCGCTGCAACTTCTTGTTCTCCAAATCACTTACGCAGTTTCTCTTTGCATCGGCAATGGCCCGACCTAGATCATCAACGGGCTCATCTGATGCCTCTTCTTCAGCTTCTTCCTGCATTGCCGGCTCAGCTTCTTCCCGCATTACGGCTCAGCTTCTTCCCCCATTGTTGTATCATCGTATTTAGGGAACCCATGGCCAGGATAGCTGTCGTCGTCCTCTTCTTCTTCATTGTCTTCCATCATAACCCCTCTTTCTCCATGCTTGGTCCAAACATTATAGTGGGGCATGAAACTGGACTCAAACAGGTGGACGTGAATGGTTCTTGACGTAGAGTAATTGCGACCATTCTTACAGCCAGCACATGGACAAGGCATAAAACCATCCGCCCGCTTGTTTGCCTCAGCCGCAAGCAGAAAAGTATGCACGCCCTCAACGAACTGGGCAGAGCATCGGTCATCGTACATCCATTGCCGACTCATCTTCATTACACAACACCGAATAGACCAAATTAATACAAGTTCATACATAAAGTTCATACAACACTTAAATGCAACAAACAAATAACTCTCTAGCTAAAGCATTTAAATGCAACAACAAATGCGATCAAGATCGCAACTAAGGTAACAATTGATCCAACAGCATAATGATACCAAGCCTCACTATCGATGGCATATTTTCTAATCTTTCTAATCTTCAAGCGCATTTTCTCCATCTTGATCTTGTGATCATCGACAACATCGGCAACATGCAACTCCAATTCCATCTTCTCCCCCTCAATTCTTTTCAATTTTTCTTTCAAGTACTCGTTTTCTCTTTCAACTAAATTTAACCTCTCGACAATAGGGTCGGTTGGAATTTCCGGTTCACATACCTCCTAGATAAAAATATCTATGTCAACTTGATGGGCATAATTTGTCATAAACACGAAATGCAACAAATAGTTTTAAAAGAGAATATACCACATCCGAATCATAACAAGGACGAGGGCCGACGGGGACGGATATCAAAACCATGGCACTATGTATAACAAACAACGTACGGGTAAGATAATTATTATACGAGTAACTATATATCCAAATCACACAAACATCAATTTTTTATATAAAATTTCATGAACAAGAGGCTCACCACAAGGTGGTGCCGGCGACGGGACGGTGCGGGCGATCGACGGTGGTTACGACGGAGATTTAGAAGGCACTAAGTAAACCACACCTACATATGCAAACTAAGTGTTATTTTTGACCTCAAATTGCATATAAATCAAATACTAGCACATATATATATTTCCTCACAAATTACTAAACTCACAAATTAATAACTATATAAAGCATTGCAAGAGCTAATCTAGCAATGAGAGATGAAAGGACAAAGTTGCTAACCTTTGTGATCATATGAATGGATGGGGGCCTTCAAATCTTGACAAATTTTGGGCAAAATGTGTGATGAGCTCGAGAGGAAGAGGGGAAGAACAGAGAGGAGAGGGGAAAGGGGAAGAACAAAGCGAGCTCGGGTGGACGAAAGGTTTATGTAGGACGACCTTTAGTACCAGTTCATGTTAAGAACCGGTACTAAAGGTGCTGGAGGGGGCCCAGACTGACAACATCCTGCCACCACTCTCATTAGTACCGGTTCGTGGCACGAACCGGTGCTAAAGGTTAGCCACGAACCGGTACTAATGAGAGCGGCCCGGCTAGCCGTTGGAACCGTCACTAATGTATACATTTGTGCTGGCTCAAATACAAACCGGCACTAATGTGCTTCACGTTTGACCCTTTTTCTACTAGTGGAGGTGCCTATGGTGACTTCGTAAATTTCAAGATGATATGCCGTCTTAGTCTTTCGGAGGTCCTCATAGGGATAGGGTGTGCATGTATGCGTTCAGAGGGTTGAGTGTATGCGCGTGTATATGAGCGCTTGTGTCTGTACTGATGTTTAAAAAAACCACAGTTAGAGAACTAAATTGGGAGCCTAGCCTAGCTACGTCGGAACTGCATGGGCGCACCGGCCGTCACGTACCGAACCCACCCCCCCTTCGGCTGGCCTATTCTGCTCACCCGGCGACGTCCTGGTGGGCGTGTAGGCCGGAGATGGCATCGGAGCGCGCACCACCGTGTCCTCTACCTCCTCGTCCCCCGCTGAGGTCGGGTCATTCCTCCGGTCGTACCGCTGCACCATGAGCACGGACGCCGTCGCCGAGAACTCTGTTGTCGCCAGGTAGCTCCCCACGGGTCCAAACTCCGGGCAGTCGGTCTTCTCCATCAGGGGTATCGCTTGCGCCAACCGCCCGGTCACCACCAGATTCTTCCCCCTCCCAAATGCCTTGATGGCCGCCGCCACCTCCAGCCTCTCCCGCGCCACCACCTCGTCGTAGCTCACCGACTCGCCGGGGACCACGTGCTTCTGTATGGCCTCCTCATCGACGTCCGTGAGCTTCGCCGCCGCGGCAGCAGCCGCGCTGAAGCGTACCACGGTGAGCACGATACCGGGGTGCTCGGCCATGCGGGTGGCGTAGGCCAGTGCCTCGCGGTCGTCAGGCCCGCCAAAGAAGAGTAGGAGCATGGTGTGATAGGGTAGGAGTATTCGATCTAATTGCAGCTCTCCGAAGTAGTAGCTTGATACAATTCGATTATAGGGAGCGGTGCTCGAAAGGGGAAAAGTGGAGGAACTAGGGTTCGGGAAGGAAGGTAGTAGCCGCCGGTTCATTCGTGATCCCCTGGATGATGATGCCGAGTCGTTTGCCTCCTTTAGTAGACGCGCGGGTTGGGCTTCAGTTAGCCCACGTCGGCCCAATGACGAGCGGGTTGGGCCTCCTGGCCTATGTTGACCGCTGGGCAGGGACGACGGGGTCGTGGTTGTCGCTGCTTGTTGGGTCCCGCTTGCCAGCACCGTTGACACCCCCCCTTCCTTGAGACGAGGCTTGTCCCCAAGCCTCCGCAAGCGGGAACCGCTCCTGAAGACTGACTTTGTCCTCCCAAGTGTCTCCCAGCATCTCCGAATTGGACCAGCGAACTTTAACCTGTTCTTGCATCTTGCCCTTCGACATTCTCCACCTTGACTGAATGATAGACACAGGTACTGCCAGTTCATCAGTGCAATGTGGAAGTTGAAGTTCGATAGACATACCAGCATTCAGCACACGTCGCAGCAGCGAAATGTGAAACACCGGGTGAATTGTTGCCTGTGGTGGGAGTTGCAACTTGTAAGCTACCTCATTGATCTTGGCCACTACCGAAAAAGGTCCGTAGTACTTGTATGCCAAATTGTGATTTGCTCTTGGTGCCACTGAGGTTTGGATGTAGGGTTGGAGTTTCAGGAACACTTGGTCCCCTACCTCAAACGCTCGAAACGATCGTTTCTTGTCAGCTTGGCTCTTCATGAGTTGCCTGGCTCTGTTCAAATGCTGCTGTAACAGTTCTTGAACAGTATCCCGCTCCTCGAGCCAGGACTTGAGAGCTGGTACCGAGCAGATGTTCTCCGCTGTGATCCCCCAGTGCCTAGGCTCATATCCAAACATAGCTTTGAAGGGGGTCATTCCTATGGACGAATGATGAGAGTTGTTATACCAGAATTGAGCCAGAGGGGTCCAGAAACTCCACTGCCTGGGACAAGCTTGCGTGAAGCAACGCAAGAACGTTTCCACACATTGGTTGACCCTCTCGGTCTGGCCATCTATTTGAGGATGATTGGCCGTGCCGAGTCTGAGCTGCGTGCCTGCTGCCTTGAACAATTCTTGCCAAAATGACTAGTGAATACCGGATCCCTATCGGACACAATCGCTCCTGGGAGGCCATGGATCTTGTAAACTTGCTGGATGAATAATTGAGCCACCGATGCCGCTGTATATGGGTGGGCCAGGGGAAGAAAGTAACTGAACTTCGTTCTTTTGTCCACGATTACCAGCAGGCAATTGAAACGACTGGATTGAGGGAGGCCTTCCACAAAATCCATGGAAATCATGTCCCATGGTTTAGAAGGAATGGGCAACGGTAGCAGGAGACCTGGTGCAGCCGCTCTGTCCGGTTTGGCTTGCTGGCAGACCGTGCAGCACTACATGTAATGCTTGACTTGAGCCTTCATTTTGGGCCACACGAACAGGCGTCTGATGCGACTGTAAGTCACCGGGAAGCCTGAGTGCCCTCCCATCGGACTGTCATGAAAGGCTTGGATGATGCGCTGCTGAATGTGAGTTCCCCCTCCCAGCCAGATCCTCCCTCTGAACCGGAGAATGCCTTATTGCAGCTGAAACCTGCCCTTGGGATCATCACGCACTGCTAACTGCTCCAAAAGCTTCTGAGCATGAGGGTTGTTGTTGTAACTGCTGATTACATCTTCCAGCCAGCTTGGTTGGCATGATGTAACCAATGCCAGTGCTTCTGCTGGATCCGCCCGTGATAATGCATCTGCATTGCTGTTGTTAGTTCCTTTTTTATACTTGATGCAGTATCTGAGACCCAGAAGCTTCGTAAACGCCTTCTGCTGCCACGGGGTATTCAGTCTTTGCTCTTCCAGGTGGGTGAGGCTCTTTTGATCCGTATAGATGACGAATTCTGAATGTTGTAGATAAGGCCGCCATTGTTCCACTTCTACAATGATGGCCAGATACTCTTTTTGGTATGTCGACAAACCTTGGTACCTTGGGCTCAGGGCCTTGCTCATGAAAGCTATGGGATGCCCTTGCTGCTGTAGGATTGCCCCGATGCCACGATCGCACGCGTCTGTCTCCACAACGAAAGGTTGTTCAAAGTTGGGCAGTGCCAAGACTGGGGCTGAGATAAGCTGCTTTTTCAACACCTGGAATGCCGTTTCGGTGATGGAAGTCCAGAGGAAGGGAATCCCTTTCTTTAACAAGTTGAACAAAGGCTTTGCAATTACTCCAAAATTTCTGACGAAACGACGATAGTAACCTGCGAGGCCCAAGAAACTGCGGACGCCTTTGACATTTTGCGGAGGTGTCCAGTTAGCTACCGCTGCTATCTTGGTGGGATCCATGGCCACCCCTTGAGCGCTGATGACATGCCCTGGATAAGAGACTTTTCTTTGCCCAAAAGCACACTTGCTGTATTTTACTTTCCATTGGTCCTTGCGCAGCAACTCCAATACTTGCTTCACATGGCACTTGTGCTCTTCCAAAGAGTTACTGAAGATTAAGATGTCGTCGAAGAAGCACATCACACAGACTCTTATGACTGGCTTAAGAGTTGTGGTCAACCCTTCGATGAAGGTAGGTGGGGCCCCTACCAAACCAAAGGATAACACCTTGAACTCAAAATGCCCCTGGTGGGTAGAGAAAGCTGTCTTGTACTCTTCCCCTGGCGCGAGCCTGATCTGATGGTACCCCGCGCGTAAATCCAACTTGGAGAACCAGGCTGCTCCATGCAATTCATCCAACAGTTCCTCGATAACTGGAACGGGGAACTTGCCCATCACAGTGATGGCATTCAGTTGTCTGTAGTCGATGCATAGCCGCCAGGTTCCGTCTTTCTTTTTCACCAAAATGACAGGGGAGGAAAAAGGGCTATTGCTGCGTTGAATGACACCAGATTTCAGTAGGGTTTCAACTTGAGCTTCAATTTCTGTTTTCTGTTCTGGTTTGTAACGGTACTGCCTGACATTGACTGGCATTGCTCCTGGAATCAGGGGAATATGATGATCGCACGCCCTCCTTGGGGGAAGTCCCACCGGTTCTTCGAACACGTCAGGGAACTGATCTACAATTTCCTGAATGCAAGCTGGGGTTGGCTCCAGCTCTTCCTGTAGAGGGGCGACTACACAAAGGTGTATGACATGAGAGATCGACCCTTTGCTGCACAGATTTTGCAGCTGCAAACTGTTGATGGAATGGCAATCTGTGGAAGTTGCATCGTGCCCCACTAGCCGAAGAGGCCCCGCTGGTGTTGGGATCTCAATTATGCGTGCACGCCAGTCCACCTGCATTGGGCTATGCTCCTCCAACCAATCCATGCCCAAAATGACATCGTATGTGCCCAGAGCCAGCACCTTCAGATCCGTGTAGAACTCGTGTCCTTGAGCATACCAAGCACAATGCGGGGCAATTTCCTTGCAAAGTAATTCCCCCCATCAGCCACACGCACTCTGCTGGGTTTGTCCATTGGTTGCGTTCCTGAAAGTTTACTTGCCAAATTCTCATTGATAAAAGAGTTGGAACTGCCTGAATCGACCAACATGAGTACTTCGTGCCCTTAAAGCCAAGCTCGAAGCTGAAACGCCCTGGCGGACACTCCTCCTGTGACAGCAGAAACTGAAATGGCCATAGCAGTCTCTTGCAACCCCTCTTCTGAACTCACTTGAGTGTCGACGAAACTATCCATGCCAAACATGTCCAGGAGCTCTTCAACAACGTGCAACTATACCGAGGTGGGGCACACATGGTCGTGCCCCCACTTCTCGCCGCAATTGAAGCATAAACCACGAGCCCTTCTATATTCGCGCAGGGTCTTGAGCTTGGAAGCCTCCGTGCGCGCTGCGTCAGTGCCACGGCGATCTGTTGCGACCGTGGCTGGGGGATGACGCAATGGAGGAGCCGGAAGTGGTAGCGGAACGCCGGCACGTTGAGTCAGCTCCTGGGCGCGCACTGGTGGGGTACGCGCGCCCTCGGCCACCTCCTCCTGAAGCAGCGCCAGAGCGCATGCCGTATCCAGATCGGGAGGGCGTTGCACCATTATCACCGCTCGTACGTCCGTGCTCAGGCCCTCGACAAAACGAGTCAAGAAATAGTAAGGATGCATAGTGTCTGAATAAGAACTTAAGTGATTGATAATAACTTCAAACTTCTCAATATAGTTTGCTACCGAAGTAGTTTGGTGGATGGTGAAAAATTGTCTAATGAGCATCTGGTGCCTGTCTCTACCGAAACACGTACCCAACAGCGAGGTGAATGCGTCCCAATCAAACTCATGGAGACGCTTCTGAATAGATTGCAGCCATATGGCCGCTGGCCCCGAGAAATTGAGGGCGGCCATGGGAACCCAGAAGGATTGCGTTATCCCAAACATGCTAAAGTACTGCTCACACAAGGTTTTCCATAGGTTCGGATTTTCGCCCAAAAACTGAGGGAAAACGATGGATGGATGCGCCTGACCCAAACCCGTGAGCATTTGACTCGCATGTGTAAACGGCGACAGCGGGGTGGGGGAGTTCAGCAGGGTGGTCTGACCTTTTGCCGGGGGCGGAGGTGGCGTCTCCAGCGACGCCACCGGATGCCCCCGTTGGAGATTGAACACGCCGTGGCCATCGGGCCCTTGCTGGTTGCTCGTTGCGCCTGCCGAGGTGCCCACGTGGTCCTCCAGTGGCTGCAACGCGGGTGCACGCTGCATCCCCTTCCCTTTGGGTGATGTAGGGGGAGCGGCTTGAAGGGCAGCCACCGCATCACTGAGATCCGCGACGCAGCGCTCCAGATCTGGGCGCCACGCGAGGAGATCGTTGATTTTTGTTGATGTCGACTGGTGCGCCTTGGTGAGGCCGTCGATGACGGCCTCGATCTTCGTCTCGAACCGGGTGAGGAAGGCGGAGACTCCCGGATCCATGGCGTTGCGAGCTTGACGGAGACCGCGCGTCTCGATGAGATGCGCCAGGGCGGAGCGGAGAGGGGTGGTGACTGGCGTCTCTGATACCAGATGATAGGGTAGCAGTATTCGATCTAATTGCAGCTCTCCGAAGTAGTAGCTTGATACAATTCGATTACAGGGAGCGGTGCTCGAAAGGGGAAAAGAGGAGGAACTAGGGTTCGGGAAGGAAGGTAGCAGCCGCCGGTTCGTTCGTGATCCTCTGGATGATGATGCCGAGTCGCTTGCCTCCTTTAGTAGACGCGCGGGTTGGGCTTCAGTTAGCCCACGTCGGCCCAATGACGAGCGGGTTGGGCCTCCTGGCCTGTGTTGACCGCTGGGCAGGGACGACGGGGTCGTGGTTGTCGCTGCTTGTTGGGTCCCGCTTGCCAGCACCGTTGACACGGTGTAGGAGACGTCCGGCGCCGACACCTGCGCCATGCCGCCGAGCGCCCGGTCCAC
>NW_025228327.1:61652-74779 GCF_018294505.1 Triticum aestivum | reverse complement strand
AGTCTGTAAGTGTCGTGGCAGTTGCAAACGCCCGGCAAGCGTGTCCGGGGTGTGCCCCCCCTCACGGACGGCGCCGCTGCCGGCACCTCGAGGGGGAAAACGGACGCGTCGGGTCTACACGGAGGGAATCTTGCTGTGGGTCTGGCCCGGATGTCGCTCCAAAGTGTTCCTATGGGCTGACCTAACACAACCGGGTGGGGAGGTCCATTGGTCAAAGCTCGTCTGTGCAAAGTCAAAGGGCTAGATCCCGTGGTCAAACGCTACAGGGTTAGGCGGGACGGGGGCACTGGCGGTAGCAATGCCACCGGAGCGTCGCACTGGGCCCTCATACATGCGGGGTGGTGTGGTGGCATGTCCGAAGAGGCGGGACGCGTCTCCGGGGCGTGGCCCCCCCTCACGGACGGCAATGACACGGTAGTAGACGTTCTGCGGTAATGATGTGTCGTCAATATTAATAATACTCGGAGCGCGATAAAATCATGAGTTTGTTTGCACGACGTTGGCACATGCGCTATAGGAACGATGGTAATTTTTCATAATTTTTGGTGATGGAGAAGTATCTAAAAAAATCCCTCTACGCGGATTGCCCTTTGCGCGTCTACGGATGTGGTCGGCGGCCTTCGGGGGCTAGCATGCCACCAAATCTTGCGTAGGCGGCCTCTCACAAGTCTGGAAGTGTTGTTGCGGTGGCAAACGCCCGGCACGCGTGTCCGGGGTGTGCCCCCCCTCACGGACGGCGCCGCCGCCGGCACCTAGAGGGGGGAAACGGACGCGGCGGGTCTACTCGGAGGGGATCTTGATGTGGGTCTGGCCCGGATGTTGCTCCAAACTGTTCCTATGGGCTGACCGAACACAACCGGGTGGGGAGGTCCATGGTCAAAGCCTGTCCGTGCAAAGTCAAAGGGCTAGATCCCGTGGTCAAACGCTACAGGGTTAGGCGGGACGGAGGCACTGGGGGTAGCAATGCCACCAGAGCGTCGCATCGGGCCCTCATACATGCGGGGTGGTGTGGTGGCATGTCCGAAGAGGCAGGACGCGTCTCCGGGGCGTGGCCCCCCCTCATGGACGGCGATGACACGGTAGTAGACGTTCTGCGGTAACGATGCGGCGTCAATATTAATAATACTCGGAGCGCGATAAAATAATGAGTTTGTTTGCACGACGTGGGCACATGCGCTATAGGAACGATGGTAATTTTTCAAAATTTTTGGTGATGGAGAAGTATCTAAAAAATTCCCTCTACGCGGATTGCCCTTCGCGCGTCTACGGCTGTGGCCGGCGGCCTCCCGGGGCTAGCATGCCGCCAAATCTTGCGTAGGCGGCCTCTCACAAGTCTGTAAGTGTTGTGGCTGTTGCAAACGCCCAACACGCGTGTCCGGGGTGTGCCCCCCCCCTCGCGGACGGCGCCGCTGCCGGCACCTGGAGGGGGGAAACGTACGCGTCGGGTCTACACGGAGGGGATCTTGCTGTGGGTCTGGCCCGGATGTCGCTCCAAAGTGTTCCTATGGGTTGACCTAACACAACCGGGTGGGGAGGTCCATTGGTCAAAGCTCGTCCGTGCAAAGTCAAAGGGCTAGATCCCGTGGTCAAACGCTACAGGGTTAGGCGGGACGGGGGCACTGGGGGTAGCAATGCCACCGGAGCGTCGCACCGGGCCCTCATACATGCGGGGTGGTGTGGTGGCATGTTCGAAGAGGCGGGACGCGTCTCCGGGGCGTGGCCCCCCCTCACGGACGGCGATGACACGGTAGTAGACATTCTGCGGTAATGATACGGCATCAATATTAATAATACTCAGAGCGCGATAAAATCATGAGTTTCTTTGCACGACGTGGGCACATGTGCTATAGGAACGATGGTATTTTTTCATAATTTTTGGTGATGGAGAAGTATCCGAAAAATTCCCTCTACGCGGATTGCCCTTCGTGCGTCTACGGCTGTGGCCGGCGGCCTCCGGGGGCTAGCATGCCGCCAAATCTTGCGTAGGCGGCCTCTCATAAGTCTGGAAGTGTTGTGGCGGTTGCAAACGCCCGGCACGCGTGTCTGGGGTGTGCCCCCCTCACAGACGGCGCCGCCGCCGGCACCTGGAGGGGGGAAACGGACGCGTCGGGTCTACACGGAGGGGATCTTGCTGTGGGTCTGGCCCGGATGTTGCTCCAAAGTATTCCTATGGGCTGACGTAGCACAACCGGGTGGGGAGGTCCACTGGTCAAAGCCCGTCTGTGCAAAGTCAAAGGGCTAGATCCCGTGGTCAAACGCTACAGGGTTAGGCGGGACGGAGGCACTGGGGGGTAGCAATGCCACCGGAGCGTCGCACCGGGCCCTCATACATGTGAGGTGGTGTGGTGGCATGTACGAAGAGGCAGGACGCGTCTCCGGTGCGTGGCCCCCCCTCACGGACGGCGATGACACAGTAGTAGATGTTCTGCGGTAACGATGCGGCGTCAATATTAATAATACTCGGAGCGCGATAAAATCATGAGTTTTTTTGCACGACGTGGGCACATGTGCTATAGGAACGATGGTATTTTTTCATAATTTTTGGTGATGGAGAAGTATCCGAAAAATTCCCTCTACGCGGATTGCCCTTCGCGCGTCTACGGCTGTGGCCGGCGGGGCTAGCATGCCGCCAAATCTTGTGTAGGCGGCCTCTCACAAGTCTGGAAGTGTTGTGGCGGTTGCAAACGCCCGGCACGCGTGTCCGGGGTGTGCCCCCCTCACGGACGGTGCCGCCACCGGCACCTGGAGGGGGGAAACGGACGCGGCGGGTCTACTCGGAGGGGATCTTGCTGTGGGTCTGGCCCGGATGTTGCTTCAAAGTGTTCCTATGGGCTGACCTAACACAACCGGGTGGGGAGGTCCACTGGTCAAAGCCCGTCCGTGCAAAGTCAAAGGGCTAGATCCCGTGGTCAAACGCTACAGGGTTAGGCGGGACGGAGGCACTGGGGGTAGCAATGCCACCGGAGCGTCGCACCGGGCCCTCATACATGCGGGGTGGTGTGGTGGCATGTCCGAAGAGGCGGGACGCGTCTCCGGGGCGTGGCCCCTCCTCACGGACGGCGATGACACGGTAGTAGATGTTCTGCGGTAACGATGTGGCGTCAATATTAATAAGACTCGGAGCGCGATAAAATCATGAGTTTTTTTGCACGACGTGGGCACATGTGCTATAGGAACGATGGTATTTTTTCATAATTTTTGGTGATGGAGAAGTATCCGAAAAATTCCCTCTACGCCCCCTTCGCGCGTCTACGGCTGTGGCCAGCGGCCTCCGGGGGCTAGCATGCCGCCAAATCTTGCGTAGGCGGCCTCTCACAAGTCTGGAAGTGTTGTTGCGGTTGCAAACGCCCGGCACGCGTGTCCGGGGTGTGCCCCCCTCACGGACGGTGCCGCCGCCGGCACCTGGAGGGGGGAAACGGACGCGTCGGGTCTACACGGAGGGGATCTTGCTGTGGGTCTGGCCCGGATGTTGCTCCAAAGTGTTCCTATGGGCTGACCTAGCACAACCGGGTGGGGAGGTCAACTGGTCAAAGCCCGTCCGTGCAAAGTCAAAGGGCTAGATCCCGTGGTTAAACGCTACAGGGTTAGGCGGGACGGATGCACTGGGGGTAGCAATGCCACCGGAGCGTCGCACCGGGCCATCATACATGCGGGGTGGTGTGGTGGCATGTCCGAAGATGCGGGACGCGTCTCCGGGGTGTGGCCCCCCCTCACGGACGGCGATGACACGGTAGTAGACGTTCTGCGGTAACGATGCAGCGTCAATATTAATAATACTCGGAGCGCGATAAAATCATGAGTTTTTTTGCACGACGTGGGCACATGTGCTATAGGAACGATGGTATTTTTTCATAATTTTTGGTGATGGAGAAGTATCCGAAAAATTCCCTCTACGCGGATTGCCCTTCGCGCGTCTACGCCTATGGCCGGCGGCCTCCGGGGGCTAGCATGCAGCCAAATCTTGCGTAGGCGGCCTCTCACAAGTCTGGAAGTGTTGTGGCGGTTGCAAACGCCCGGCACGCGTGTCCGGGGTGTGCCCCCCTCACGGACGGCGCCGCCGCCGGCACCTGGAGGGGGGAAACGGACGCGTCGGGTCTACACGGAGGGGATCTTGCTGTGGGTCTGGCCCGGATGTTGCTCCAAAGTGTTCCTATGGGCTGACCTAACACAACCGGGTGGGGAGGTCCACTGGTCAAAGCCCGTCCGTGCAAAGTCAAAGGGCTAGATCCCGTGGTCAAACGCTACAGGGTTAGGCGGGACGGAGGCACTGGGGGTAGCAATGCCACCGGAGCGTCGCACCGGGCCCTCATACATGCGGGGTGGTATGGTGGCATGTCCGAAGAGGCGGGACGCGTCTCCGGGGCGTGGCCCCCCCTCACGGACGACGATGACACGGTAGTAGACGTTCTGCGGTAACGATGCGGCATCATTATTAATAAATACTCAGAGCGCGATAAAATAATGAGTTTTTTTGCATGACGTGGGCACATGTGCTGTAGGAACGATGGTATTTTTTTCATAATTTTTGGTGATGGAGAAGTATCCGAAAAATTCCCTCTACGCAGATTGCCATTCGCGCGTCTACGGCTATGGCGGCAGCCTCCGGGGGCTAGCATGCCGCCAAATCTTGCGTAGGCGGCCTCTCACAAGTCTGGAAGTGTTGTGGCGGTTGCAAACGCCCGGCACGCGTGTCCGGGGTGTGCCCCCCCTCACGGACGGCGCCGCCTCCGGCACCTGAAGGGGGTAAACGGACGCGTCGGGTCTACACGGAGGGGATCTTGCTGTGGGTCTGGCCCGGATGTTGCTCCAAAGTGTTCCTATGGGCTGACCTAACACAACCGGGTGGGGAGGTCCACTGGTCAAAGCCCATCCGTGCAAAGTCAAAGGGCTAGATCACGTGGTCAAACGCTACAGGGTTAGGCGGGATGGGGGCACTGGGGGGTAGCAATGCCACCGGATCATCGCACCGGGCCCTCATACATGCGGGGTGGTCTGGTGGCATGTCCGAACAGGCGGGACGCGTCTCTGGGGCGTGCCCCCCCCCTCACGGACGGCGATGACACGGTAGTAGACGTTCTGCGGTAACGATGCGGCTTCAATATTACTAAATACTCGGTGCGCGATAAAATCTTGAGTTTTTTTTGCACGACGTGGGCACATGTGCTATAGGAACGATGGTAATTTTTCATAATTTTTGGTGATGGAGAAGTATCCGAAAATATCCCTCTACGCGGATTGCCCTTCGCGCGTCTACGACTGTGGCCGGCGGCCTCCGGGGGCTAGCATGCCGCCAAATCTTGCGTAGGCGGCCTCTCACAAGTCCGGAAGTGTTGTGGCGGTTGCAAACGCCCGGCACGCGTGTCCGGGGTGTGCCCCCCTCATGGACAGCGCCGCCGCCGGCACCTGGAGGGGGGAGACGGATGCGTCGGGTCTACACGGAGGGGATCTTGCTGTGGGTCTGGCCCGGATGTTGCTCCAAAGTGTTACTATGGGCTGACCTAGCACAACCGGGTGGGGAGGTCCACTGGTCAAAGCCCGTCCGTGCAAAGTCAAAGGGCTAGATCCCGTGGTCAAACGCTACAGGGTTAGGCGGGGCGGAGGCACTGGGGGGTAGCAATGCCACCGGAGCGTCGCACCGGGCCCTCATACATGCGGGGTGGTGTGGTGGCATGTCCGAAGAGGCGGGACGCGTCTCCGGGGCGTGGTCCCCCCTCACGGACGGCGATGACACGGTAGTAGACGTTCTGGAGTAACGATGCAGCGTCAATATTAATAATACTCAGAGCACGATAAAATCATGAGTTTTTTTGCACGACGTGGGAACATGTGCGATAGGAACGATGGTATTTTTTCATAATTTTTGGTGATGGAGAAGTATCCGAAAAATTCCCTCTACGCGGATTGCCCTTCGCGCGTCTACGGCTGTGGCCGGCGGCCTCCGGGGGCTAGCATGCCGCCAAATCTTGCGTAGGCGTCCTCTCACAAGTCTGGAAGTGTTGCGGCGGTTGCAAACGCCCGGCACGCGTGTCCAGGGTGTGCCCCCCTCACGGACGGCGCCGCCGCCGGCACCTGGAGGGGGGAAACGGACGCGTCGGGTCTACACGGAGGGGATCTTGCTGTGGATCTGGACCGGATGTTGCTCCAAAGTGTTTCTATGGGCTGACCTAACACAACCGGGTGGGGAGGTCAACTGGTCAAAGCCCGTCCGGGCAAAGTCAAAGGGCTAGATCCCGTGGTCAAACGCTACAGGGTTAGGCGGGACGGAGGCACTGGGGGTAGCAATGCCACCGGAGCGTCGCACCGGGCCCTCATACATGCGGGGTGGTGTGGTGGCATGTCCGAAGAGGCGGGACGCGTCTCCGGGGCGTGGCCCCCCCTCACGGACGGCGATGACACGGTAGGAGACGTTCTGCGGTAACGATGCAGCGTCAATATTAATAATACTCGGAGCGCGATAAAATCATGAGTTTTTTTGCACGACGTGGCGCACATGTGTAGGAACGATGGTATTTTTTCATAATTTTTGGTGATGGAGAAGTATCCGAAAAATTCCCTCTACGCAAATTGCCCTTCGCGCGTCTACGGGTGTGGCCAGCGGCCTCCGGAGGCTAGCATGCCGCCAAATCTTGCGTAGGCGGCCTCTCACAAGTCTGGAAGTGTTGTGGCGGTTGCAAACGCCCGGCACGCATGTCTGGGGTGTGCCCCCCTCACGGACGGCACCGCCGCCGGCACCTGGAGGGGGGAAACGGACGCGTCGGGTCTACACGGAGGGGATCTTGCTGTGGGTCTGGACCGGATGTTGCTCCAAAATGTTCCTATGGGCTGACCTAACACAACCGGGTGGAGAGGTCCACTGGTCAAAGCCCGTCCGTGCAAAGTCAAAGGCTAGATCCCGTGGTCAAATGCTACAGGGTTAGGCGGGACGGAGGCACTAGGGGGTAGCAATGCCACTGGAGCGTTGCACCGGGCCCTCATACATGTGGGGTGGTGTGGTGGCATGTCCAAAGAGGCGGGACGCGTCTCCGGGGCGTGGCCCCCCCTCACGGACGGCGATGACACGGTAGTAGACGTTCTGCAGTAACGATGCGGCGTCAATATTAATAATACTCGGAGCGCGGTAAAATCATGAGTTTTTTTGCACGACGTGGGCACATGTGCTATAGGAACGATGGTATTTTTTCATAATTTTTGGTGATGGAGAAGTATCCGAAAAATTCCCTCTACGCGGATTGCCCTTCGCGCGTCTACGGCTGTGGCCGGCGGCCTCCGGGGGCTAGCATGCTGCCAAATTTTGCGTAGGCAGCCTCTCACAAGTCTGGAAGTGTTGTGGCTGTTGCAAACGCCCGGCACGCGTGTCCGGGGTGTGCCCCCCCTCGCGGACGGCGCCGCTGCCGGCACCTGGAGGGGGGAAACGTACGCGTCGGGTCTACACGGAGGGGATCTTGCTGTGGGTCTGGCCCGGATGTCGCTCCAAAGTGTTCCTATGGGCTGACCTAACACAACCGGGTGGGGAGGTCCATTGGTCAAAGCTCGTCCGTGCAAAGTCAAAGGGCTAGATCCCGTGGTCAAACGCTACAGGGTTAGGCGGGACGGGGGCACTGGGGGTAGCAATGCCACCGGAGCGTCGCACCGGGCCCTCATACATGCGGGGTGGTGTGGTGGCATGTTCGAAGAGGCGGGACGCGTCTCCGGGGCGTGGCCCCCCCCTCACGGACGGCGATGACACGGTAGTAGACATTCTGCGGTAATGATACGGCATCAATATTAATAATACTCAGAGCGCGATAAAATCATGAGTTTCTTTGCACGACGTGGGCACATGTGCTATAGGAACGATGGTATTTTTTCATAATTTTTGGTGATGGAGAAGTATCCGAAAAATTCCCTCTACGCGGATTGCCCTTCGTGCGTCTACGGCTGTGGCCGGCGGCCTCCGGGGGCTAGCATGCCGCCAAATCTTGCGTAGGCGGCCTCTCATAAGTCTGGAAGTGTTGTGGCGGTTGCAAACGCCCGGCACGCGTGTCCGGGGTGTGCCCCCCTCACAGACGGCGCCGCCGCCGGCACCTGGAGGGGGGAAACGGACGCGTCGGGTCTACACGGAGGGGATCTTGCTGTGGGTCTGGCCCGGATGTTGCTCCAAAGTATTCCTATGGGCTGACGTAGCACAACCGGGTGGGGAGGTCCACTGGTCAAAGCCCGTCCGTGCAAAGTCAAAGGGCTAGATCCCGTGGTCAAACGCTACAGGGTTAGGCGGGACGGAGGCACTGGGGGGTAGCAATGCCACCGGAGCGTCGCACCGGGCCCTCATACATGTGAGGTGGTGTGGTGGCATGTACGAAGAGGCAGGACGCGTCTCCGGGGCGTGGCCCCCCCTCACGGACGGTGATGACACGGTAGTAGATGTTCTGCGGTAACGATGCGGCGTCAATATTAATAATACTCGGAGCGCGATAAAATCATGAGTTTTTTTGCACGACGTGGGCACATGTGCTATAGGAACGATGGTATTTTTTCATAATTTTTGGTGATGGAGAAGTATCCGAAAAATTCCCTCTACGCGGATTGCCCTTCGCGCGTCTACGGCTGTGGCCGGCGGGGCTAGCATGCCGCCAAATCTTGCGTAGGCGGCCTCTCACAAGTCTGGAAGTGTTGTGGCGGTTGCAAACGCCCAGCACGCGTGTCCGGGGTGTGCCCCCCTCACGGACGGTGCCGCCGCCGGCACCTGGAGGGGGGAAACGGACGCGGCGGGTCTACTCGGAGGGGATCTTGCTGTGGGTCTGGCCCGGATGTTGCTTCAAAGTGTTCCTATGGGCTGACCTAACACAACCGGGTGGGGAGGTCCACTGGTCAAAGCCCGTCCGTGCAAAGTCAAAGGGCTAGATCCCGTGGTCAAACGCTATAGGGTTAGGCGGGACGGAGGCACTGGGGGTAGCAATGCCACCGGAGCGTCGCACCGGGCCCTCATACATGCGGGGTGGTGTGGTGGCATGTCCGAAGAGGCGGGACGCGTCTCCGGGGCGTGGCCCCTCCTCACGGACGGCGATGACACGGTAGTAGATGTTCTGCGGTAACGATGTGGCGTCAATATTAATAATACTCGGAGCGCGATAAAATCATGAGTTTTTTTGCACGACGTGGGCACATGTGCTATAGGAACGATGGTATTTTTTCATAATTTTTGGTGATGGAGAAGTATCTGAAAAATTCCCTCTACACGAATTGCCCTTCGCGCGTCTACGGCTGTGGTCGGCGGCCTCCGGGGGCTAGCATGCCGCCAAATCTTGCGTAGGCGGCCTCTCACAAGTCTGTAAGTGTTGTGGCAGTTGCAAACGCCCGGCACCTGGAGGGGGAAAACGGACGCGTCGGGTCTACACGGAGGGGATCTTGCTGTGGGTCTGGCCCGGATGTCGCTCCAAAGTGTTCCTATGGGTTGACCTAACACAACCGGGTGGGGAGGTCCACTGGTCAAAGCTCGTCCGTGCAAAGTCAAAGGGCTAGATCCCGTGGTCAAACGCTACAGGGTTAGGCGGGACGGAGGCACTGGGGGTAGCAATGCCACCGGAGCGTTGCACCGGGCCCTCATACATGTGAGGTGGTGTGGTGGCATGTACGAAGAGGCGGGACGCATCTCCGAGGCGTGGCCCCCCCTCACGGATGGCGATGACACGGTAGTAGATGTTCTGCGGTAACGATGCGGCGTCAATATTAATAATACTCGGAGCTCGATAAAATCATGAGTTTTTTTGCACGACGTGGGCACATGTGCTATAGGAACGATGGTATTTTTTCATAATTTTTGGTGATGGAGAAGTATCCGAAAAATTCCCTCTACGCGGATTGCCCTTCGCGCGTCTACGGCTGTGGCCGGCGGCCTCCGGGGGCTAGCATGCCGCCAAATCTTGCGTAGGTGGCCTCTCACAAGTCTGGAAGTGTTGTGGCGGTTGCAAACGTCCGGCACGCGTGTCCGGGCTGTGCCCCCCCCCCTCACGGACGGCGCCGCCGCCGGCACCTAGAGGGGGGAAACGGACTCGGCGGGTCTACAGGGAGGGGATCTTGCTGTGGGTCTGGCCCGGATGTTGCTCCAAAGTGTTCTTATGGGCTGACCTAACACAACCAGGTGGGGAGGTCCACTGGTCAAAGCCCGTCCGTGCAAAGTCAAAGGGCTAGATCCCGTGGTCAAACGCTACAGGGTTAGGCGGGACGGAGGCACCGGGGGTAGCAATGCCACCGGAGCATCGCACCGGGCCCTCATACATGCGGGGTGGTGTGGTGGCATGTCCGAAGAGGCGGGACGCGTCTCCGGGGCGTGGCCCCCCCTCACGGACGGCGATGACACGGTAGTAGACGTTCTGCGGTAACGATGCGGCGTCAATATTAATAATACTCGGGGCGCAATAAAATCATGAGTTTTTTGCACGACATGGGCACATGTGCTATAGGAACGATGGTATTTTCTCATAATTTTTGGTGATGGAGAAGTATCCGAAAAATTCCCTCTACGCGGATTGCCCTTCGCGCGTCTACGGCTGTTGCCGGCGGCCTCCGGGGGCTAGCATGCCGCCAAATCTTGCGTAGGCGGCCTCTCACAAGTCTGGAAGTGTTGTGGCGGTTGCAAACGCCCGGCACGCGTGTCCGGGGTGTGCCCCCATCACGGACGGCCCTGCCGCCGGCAACTGGAGGGGGGAAACGGACGCGTCGGGTCTACACGGAGGGGATTTTGCTGTGGGTCTGGCCCGGATGTGGCTCCAAAGTGTTCCTATGGGCTGACCTAGCACAACCGGGTGGGGAGGTCCACTGGTCAAAGCCCGTCCGCGCAAAGTCAAAGGGCTAGATCCCGTGGTCAAATGCTACAGGGTTAGGCGGGACGGAGGCACTGGAGGGTAGCAATGCCACCGGAGCGTCGCATCGGGCCCTCATACATGCGGGGTGGTGTGGTGGCATGTCTGAAGAGGCGGGACGCGTCTCCGGGGCGTGGCCCCCCCTCACGGATGGCGATGACACGGTAGTAGACGTTCTGTAGTAATGATGCGGCGTCAATATTAATAATACTCGGAGCACGATAAAATCATGAGTTTTTTTGCACGACGTGGGCACATGTGCTATAGGAACGATGGTATTTTTTCATAATTTTTGGTGATGGAGAAGTATCCGAAAAATTCCCTCTACGCGGATTGCCCTTCGTGCGTCTACGGCTGTGGCCGGCGGCCTCCGGGGGCTAGCATGCCACCAAATCTTGCGTAGGCGGCCTCTCATAAGTCTGGAAGTGTTGTGGCGGTTGCAAACGCCCGGCACGCGTGTCCGGGGTGTGCCCCCCTCACAGACGGCGCCGCCGCCGGCACCTGGAGGGGGGAAACGGACGCGTCGGGTCTACACGGAGAGGATCTTGCTGTGGGTCTGGCCCGGATGTTGCTCCAAAGTATTCCTATGGGCTGACGTAGCACAACCGGGTGGGGAGGTCCACTGGTCAAAGCCCGTCCGTGCAAAGTCAAAGGGCTAGATCCCGTGGTCAAACGCTACACGGTTAGGCGGGACGGAGGCACTGGGGGGTAGCAATGCCACCGGAGCGTCGCACCGGGCCCTCATACATGTGAGGTGGTGTGGTGGCATGTACGAAGAGGCGGGACGCGTCTTCGGGGCGTGGCCCCCCCTCACGGACGGCGATGACACGGTAGTAGATGTTCTGCGGTAATGATGCGGCATCAATATTAATAATACTCGGAGCGCGATAAAATCAAGAGTTTTTTTGCACGACGTGGGCACATGTGCTATAGGAACGATGGTATTTTTTCATAACTTTTGGTGATGGAGAAGTATCCGAAAAATTCCCTCTACGCGGATTGCCCTTCGCGCGTCTACGGCTGTGGCCGGCGGCCTCCGGGGCGTGGCCCCCCCTCACGGACGGCGATGACACGGTAGTAGACATTCTGCAGTAACGATGCGGCGTCAATATTAATAATACTCGGAGCACGATAAAATCATGAGTTTTTTTGCACGACGTGGGCACATGTGATATAGGAACGATGGTATTTTTTCATAATTTTTGGTGATGGAGAAGTATCCGAAAAATTCCCTCTACGCGGATTGCCCTTCGCGCGTCTACAGCTGTGGCCGGCGGCCTCCGGGGGCTAGCATGCCGCCAAATCTTGCGTAGGCGGCCTCTCACAAGTCTGGAAGTGTTGTAGCGGTTGCAAACGCCCGGCACGCGTGTCCGGGGTGTGCCCCCCCTCACGGACGGCGCCGCCGCCGGCACCTGGAGGGGGGAAACGGACGCGGCAGGTCTAGTCGGAGGGGATCTTGCTGTGGGTCTGGCCCGGATGTTGCTCCAAAGTGTTCTTATGGGCTGACCTAACACAACCGGGTGGGGAGGTCCACTGGTCAAAGCCCGTCCGTGCAAAGTCAAAGGGCTAGATCCCGTGGTCAAATGCTACAGGGTTAGGCGGGACAGAGGCACTGGGGGGTAGCAATGCCACCGGAGCGTCGCACTGGGCCCTCATACATGCGGGGTGGTGTGGTGGCATGTCCGAAGAGGCGGGACGCGTCTCCGGGGCGTGGCCCCCCCTCATGGACGGCGATGACATGGTAGTAGACGTTCTGCGGTAACGATGCGGCGTCAATATTAATAATACTCGGAGCGCGATAAAATCATGAGTTTTTTTGCACGACGTGGGCACATGTGCTATAGGAACGATGGTATTTTTTCATAATTTTTGGTGATGGAGAAGTATCCGAAAAATTCCCTCTACGCGGATTGCCCTTCGCGCATCTACGGCTGTGGCCGGCGGCCTCCGGTGGCTAGCATGCCGCCAAATCTTGCGTAGGTGGCCTCTCACAAGTCTGGAAGTATTGTGGCGGTTGCAAACTCCCGGCACGCGTGTCCGGGGTGTGCGCCCCTCTCGAACGGCGCCGCCGCCGGCACCTGGAGGGGGAAACGGACGCGTCGGGTCTACACGGAGGGGATCTTGCTGTGGGTCTGGCCCGGATGTCGCTCCAAAGTGTTCCTATGGGCTGACCTAACACAACCGGGTGGGGAGGTCCACTGGTCAAAGCCCGTCCGTGCAAAGTCAAAGGGGTAGATCCCGTGGTTAAACGCTACAGGGTTAGGCGGGACGGGGGCACTGGGGTGGGGG
>NW_025228327.1:59687-61349 GCF_018294505.1 Triticum aestivum | reverse complement strand
AGCAATCCCACTGGAGCATCGCACCGGGCCCTCATACATGCGGGGTGGTGTGGTGGCATGTCTGAAGAGGCGGGACGCGTCTCTGAGGCGTGGCCCCCCCTCACGGACGGGGATGACATGGTAGTAGACGTTCTGCGGTAACGGTGCGGCTTCAATATTACTAAATAATCGGTGCGTGATAAAATCATGAGTTTTTTTGCACGACGTGGGCACATGTGCTATAGGAACGATGGTATTTTTTCATAATTTTTGGTGATCGAGACGTATCCGAAAAATTCCTTCTACGCGGATTGACCTTCGCGCGTCTACGATTGTGGCCGGTGGCCTCCGGGGGCTGGCATGCCGCCAAATCTTGCGTAGGCGGCCTCTCACAAGTCTGGAAGTGTTGTGGCGGTTGCAAACGCCCGGCACGCGTGTCCGGGGTGTGCCCCCCTCATGGACGGCACCGCCGCCGGCACCTGGAAGGGGGGAATGGACGCGTCGGGTCTACACAGAGGAGATCTTGCTGTGGGTCTGGCCCGGATGTTGCTCCAAAGTGTTCCTATGGGCTGACCTAACACAACCGGGTGGGGAGATCCACTGGTCAAAGCCCGTCCGTGCAAAGTCAAAGGGCTAGATCCCGGGGTCAAACGCTACAGGGTTAGGCGGGACGGGGGCACTGGGGGCGGTGGCAATGCCACCGGAGCGTCGCACCGGGCCCTCATACATGCGGGATGGTGTGCTGGCATGTCCGAAGAGGCGGGACGCGTCCGGGGTGTGGCCCCCCTCACGGACGGCGATGACAGGGTAGTAGACGTTCTGCGGTAACGATGCGGCGTCATTATTACTAAATACTCGGAGCGCGATAAAATAATGAGTTTTTTTGCACGACGTGGGCACATGTGCTATAGGAATGATGATATTTTTTCATAATTTTTGGTGATGGAGAAGTATCCGAAAAATTCCCTCTACGCGGATTGCCCTTCGCGCGTCTACGGCTGTGGCCGGCGGCCTCCGGGGGCTAGCATGCCGCCAGATCTTGCGTAGGCGGCCTCTCACAAGTCTGGAAGTGTTGTGGCGGTTGCAAACGCCCGGCACGCGTGTCCGGGGTGTGCCCCCCTCACGAACGGTGCCGCCGCCGGCACCTGGAGGGGGGAAACAGACGCGTCAGGTCTACACGGAGGGGATCTAGCTGTGGTTCTGGCCCGGATGTTGCTCCAAAGTGTTCCTATGGGCTGACCTAACACAACTGGGTGGGGAGGTCCACTGGGCAAAGCCCGTCCGTGCAAAGTCAAAGGGCTAGATCCCGTGGTCAAACGCTACAGGGTTAGGCGGGACGGAGGCACTGGGGGGTAGCAATGCCACCGGAGCGTCGCACCGGGCCCTCATACATGTGGGGTGGTGTGGTGGCATGTCCGAAGAGGCGGGACGCGTCTCCGGGGCGTGCCCCCCCCTCACGGACGGCGATGACACGGTAGTAGACGTTCTGCGGTAACGATGCAGCGTCATTATTACTAAATACTCGGAGCGCTATAAAATAATGAGTTTTTTTGCATGACGTGGGCACATGTGCTATAGGAACGATGGTATTTTTTCATAATTTTTGGTGATGGAGAAGTATCCGAAAAACTCCCTCTACACGGATTGCCCTTCGCACGTCTACGGCTGTGGCTGGCGGCCTCC
>NW_025228327.1:58941-59466 GCF_018294505.1 Triticum aestivum | reverse complement strand
CGGGCCCTCATACATGCGGGGTGGTGTGGTGGCATGTCCGAAGAGGCGGGACGCGTCTCCGGGGTGTGGCCCCCCCTCACGGACGGCGATGACACGGTAGTAGACGTTCTGCGGTAACGATGCGGCGTCAATATTAATAATATTCGGAGCGCGATAAAATCATGAGTTTTTTTGCACGACGTGGGCACATGTGCTATATGAACGATGGTATTTTTTCATAATTTTTGGTGATGTAGAAGTATACGAAAAATTCCCTCTACGCGGATTGCCCTTCGCGCGTCTACGGTTGTGGCCGGTGGCCTCCGGGGGCTAGCATGCCGCCAAATCTTGCGTAGGCGGCCTCTCACAAGTCTGGAAGTGTTGTGGCGGTTGCAAACGCCCGGCACGCGTGTCCGGGGTGTGCCCCCCTCACGGACGGCACCGCCGCCAGCACCTGGAGGGGGGAAACGGACGCGTCGGGTCTACATGGAGGGGATCTTGCTTTGGGTCTGGCCCGGATGTTGCTCCAAAGTGTTCCTATGGGCT
>NW_025228327.1:56522-58244 GCF_018294505.1 Triticum aestivum | reverse complement strand
GGAGAAGTATCCGAAAAATTCCCTCTACGCGGATTGCCCTTCGCGCGTCTACGGCTGTGGCCGGCGGCCTCCGGGGGCTAGCATGCCGCCAAATCTTGCGTAGGCGGCCTCTCACAAGTCTGGAAGTGTTGTGGCGGTTGCAAACGCCCGGCACGCGTGTCCGGGGTGTGCCCCCCTCACGGACGGCGCCGCCGTCGGCACCTGGAGGGGGTAAACGGACGCGTCGGGTCTACACGGAGGGGATCTTGCTGTGGGTCTGGACCGGATGTTGCTCCAAAGTGTTCCTATGGGCTGACCTAACACAACCGGGTGGGGAGGTCCACTGGTCAAAGCCCGTCCGTGCAAAGTCAAAGGGCTAGATCCCGTGGTCAAACGCTACAGGATTAGGCGGGACGGAGGCACTGGGGGTAGCAATGCCACCGGAGCGTCGCACCGGGCCCTCATACATGTGGGTTGGTGTGGTGGCATGTCCGAAGAGGCGGGACGCGTCTCCGGGGCGTGGCCCCCCCTCACGGACGGCGATGAAACGGTAGTAGACGTTCTGCAGTAACGATGCGGCGTCAATATTAATAATACTAGGAGCGCGATAAAATCATGAGTTTTTTTGCACGACGTGGGCACATGTGATATAGGAACGATGGTATTTTTTTCATAACTTTTGGTGATGGAGAAGTATCCGAAAAATTCCCTCTACGCGGGTTGCCCTTCGCGCGTCTACAGCTGTGGCCGGCGGCCTCCGGGGGCTAGCATGCCGCCAGATCTTGCGTAGGCGGCCTCTCACAAGTCTGGAAGTGTTGTGGCGGTTGCAAACGCCCGACACGCGTGTCCGGGGTGTGCCCCCCCTCACGGACGGCGCCGCCGCCGGCACCTGGAGGAGGGAAACGGACGCGGCAGGTCTACTCGGAGGGGATCTTGCTGTGGGTCTGGCCCGGATGTTGCTCCAAAGTGTTCTTATGGGCTGACCTAACACAATCGGGTGGGGAGGTCCACTGGTCAAAGCCCGTCCGTGCAAAGTCAAAGGGCTAGATCCCGTGGTCAAACGCAACAGGGTTAGGCGGGACAGAGGCACTGGGGGTAGCAATGCCACCGGAGCGTCGCACCGGGCCCTCATACATGTGGGGTGGTGTGGTGGCATGTCCGAAGAGGCGGGACACGTCTCCGGGGTGTGGCCCCCCCTCATGGACGGCGATGACATGGTAGTAGACGTTCTGCGGTAACGATGCGGCGTCATTATTAATAATACTCGGAGCGCGATAAAATCATGAGTTTTTTTGCACGACGTGGGCACATGTGCTATAGGAACGATGGTATTTTTTCATAATTTTTGGTGATGGAGAAGTATCCGAAAAATTCCCTCTACGCGGATTGCCCTTCGCGCGTCCACGGCTGTGGCCGGCGGCCTCCGGGGGCTAGCATGCCGCCAAATCTTGCGTAGGCGGCCTCTCACAAGTCTGGAAGTGTTGTGGCGGTTGCAAACGGCCGGCACGCGTGTCCGGGGTGTGCGCCCCTCACGAACGGCGCCGCCGCCGGCACCTGGAGGGGGGAAACGGACGCGTCGGGTCTACACGGAGGGGATCTTGCTGTGGGTCTGGCCCGGATGTCGCTCCAAAGTGTTCCTATGGGCTGACCTAACACAACCGGGTGGGGTGGTCCACTGGTCAAAGCCCGTCCGTGCAAAGTCAAAGGGGTAGATCCCGTGGTTAAACGCTACACGGTTAGGCG
>NW_025228327.1:47120-56512 GCF_018294505.1 Triticum aestivum | reverse complement strand
TCCACTGGTCAAAGCCCGTCCGTGCAAAGTCAAAGGGCTAGATCCCGGGGTCAAACGCTACAGGGTTAGGCGGGACGGGGGCACTGGGGGCGGTGGCAATGCCACCGGAGCGTCGCACCGGGCCCTCATACATGCGGGATGGTGTGCTGGCATGTCCGAAGAGGCGGGACGCGTCCGGGGTGTGGCCCCCCTCACGGACGGCGATGACAGGGTAGTAGACGTTCTGCGGTAACGATGCGGCGTCATTATTACTAAATACTCGGAGCGCGATAAAATAATGAGTTTTTTTGCACGACGTGGGCACATGTGCTATAGGAATGATGATATTTTTTCATAATTTTTGGTGATGGAGAAGTATCCGAAAAATTCCCTCTACGCGGATTGCCCTTCGCGCGTCTACGGCTGTGGCCGGCGGCCTCCGGGGGCTAGCATGCCGCCAGATCTTGCGTAGGCGGCCTCTCACAAGTCTGGAAGTGTTGTGGCGGTTGCAAACGCCCGGCACGCGTGTCCGGGGTGTGCCCCCCTCACGAACGGTGCCGCCGCCGGCACCTGGAGGGGGGAAACAGACGCGTCAGGTCTACACGGAGGGGATCTAGCTGTGGTTCTGGCCCGGATGTTGCTCCAAAGTGTTCCTATGGGCTGACCTAACACAACTGGGTGGGGAGGTCCACTGGGCAAAGCCCGTCCGTGCAAAGTCAAAGGGCTAGATCCCGTGGTCAAACGCTACAGGGTTAGGCGGGACGGAGGCACTGGGGGGTAGCAATGCCACCGGAGCGTCGCACCGGGCCCTCATACATGTGGGGTGGTGTGGTGGCATGTCCGAAGAGGCGGGACGCGTCTCCGGGGCGTGCCCCCCCCTCACGGACGGCGATGACACGGTAGTAGACGTTCTGCGGTAACGATGCAGCGTCATTATTACTAAATACTCGGAGCGCTATAAAATAATGAGTTTTTTTGCATGACGTGGGCACATGTGCTATAGGAACGATGGTATTTTTTCATAATTTTTGGTGATGGAGAAGTATCCGAAAAACTCCCTCTACACGGATTGCCCTTCGCACGTCTACGGCTGTGGCTGGCGGCCTCCTGGGGCTAGCATGCCGCCAAATCTTGCGTAGGCGGCCTCTCACAAGTCTGTAAGTGCTGTGGCGGTGGCAAACGCCCGGCACGCGTGTCCGGGGTGTGCCCCCCTCACGGACGGCGCCGCCGCCGGCACCTGGAGGGGGGAAACGGACGAGTCGGGTCTACACGGAGGGGATCTTGCTGCGGGTCTGGCCCGGATGTCGCTCCAAAGTGTTCCTATGGTCTTACCTAACACAACCGGGTAGGGAGGTCCACTGGTCAAAGCTCGTCCGTGCAAAGTCAAAGGGCTAGATCCCATGGTCAAACGCTACAGGGTTAGGCGGGACGGGGGCACTGGGGGTAGCAATGCCACCGGAGCATCGCAGCGGGCCCTCATACATGCGGGGTGGTGTGGTGGCATGTCCGAAGAGGCGGGACGCGTCTCCGGGGTGTGGCCCCCCCTCACGGACGGCGATGACACGGTAGTAGACGTTCTGCGGTAACGATGCGGCGTCAATATTAATAATATTCGGAGCGCGATAAAATCATGAGTTTTTTTGCACGACGTGGGCACATGTGCTATATGAACGATGGTATTTTTTCATAATTTTTGGTGATGTAGAAGTATACGAAAAATTCCCTCTACGCGGATTGCCCTTCGCGCGTCTACGGTTGTGGCCGGTGGCCTCCGGGGGCTAGCATGCCGCCAAATCTTGCGTAGGCGGCCTCTCACAAGTCTGGAAGTGTTGTGGCGGTTGCAAACGCCCGGCACGCGTGTCCGGGGTGTGCCCCCCTCACGGACGGCACCGCCGCCAGCACCTGGAGGGGGGAAACGGACGCGTCGGGTCTACATGGAGGGGATCTTGCTTTGGGTCTGGCCCGGATGTTGCTCCAAAGTGTTCCTATGGGCTAACCTAACACAACCGGGTGGGGAGGTCCACTGGTCAAAGCCCGTCCGTGCAAAGTCAAAGGGCTAGATCCCGTGGTCAAACGCTACAGGGTTAGGCGGGACGGAGGCACTGGGGTAGCAATGCCACCGAAGCGTCGTACCGGGCCCTCATACATGCGGGGTGGTGTGGTGGCATGTCCGAAGAGGCGGGACGCGTCTCCGGGGCATGGCCCCCCCTCACGGACGGTGATGACACGGTAGTAGACGTTCTGCAGTAACGATGCGGCGTCAATATTAATAATACTCGGAGCGCGATAAAATCATGAGTTTTTTTGCACAACGTGGGCACATGTGCTATAGGAACGATGGTATTGTTTTCATAATTTTTGGTGACGGAGAAGTATCCGAAAAATTCCCTCTACGCGGATTGCCCTTCGCGCGTCTACGGCTGTGGCCGGCGGCCTCCGGGGGCTAGCATGCCGCCAAATCTTGCGTAGGCGGCCTCTCACAAGTCTGGAAGTGTTGTGGCGGTTGCAAACGCCCGGCACGCGTGTCCGGGGTGTGCCCCCCTCACGGACGGCGCCGCCGTCGGCACCTGGAGGGGGTAAACGGACGCGTCGGGTCTACACGGAGGGGATCTTGCTGTGGGTCTGGACCGGATGTTGCTCCAAAGTGTTCCTATGGGCTGACCTAACACAACCGGGTGGGGAGGTCCACTGGTCAAAGCCCGTCCGTGCAAAGTCAAAGGGCTAGATCCCGTGGTCAAACGCTACAGGATTAGGCGGGACGGAGGCACTGGGGGTAGCAATGCCACCGGAGCGTCGCACCGGGCCCTCATACATGTGGGTTGGTGTGGTGGCATGTTCGAAGAGGCGGGACGCGTCTCCGGGGCGTGGCCCCCCCTCACGGACGGCGATGACACGGTAGTAGACGTTCTGCAGTAACGATGCGGCGTCAATATTAATAATACTAGGAGCGCGATAAAATCATGAGTTTTTTTGCACGACGTGGGCACATGTGATATAGGAACGATGGTATTTTTTTCATAACTTTTGGTGATGGAGAAGTATCCGAAAAATTCCCTCTACGCGGATTGCCCTTCGCGCGTCTACAGCTGTGGCCGGCGGCCTCCAGGGGCTAGCATGCCGCCAGATCTTGCGTAGGCGGCCTCTCACAAGTCTGGAAGTGTTGTGGCGGTTGCAAACGCCCGACACGCGTGTCCGGGGTGTGCCCCCCCTCACGGACGGCGCCGCCGCCGGCACCTGGAGGAGGGAAACGGACGCGGCAGGTCTACTCGGAGGGGATCTTGCTGTGGGTCTGGCCCGGATGTTGCTCCAAAGTGTTCTTATGGGCTGACCTAACACAATCGGGTGGGGAGGTCCACTGGTCAAAGCCCGTCCGTGCAAAGTCAAAGGGCTAGATCCCGTGGTCAAACGCAACAGGGTTAGGCGGGACAGAGGCACTGGGGGTAGCAATGCCACCGGAGCGTCGCACCGGGCCCTCATACATGCGGGGTGGTGTGGTGGCATGTCCGAAGAGGCGGGACACGTCTCCGGGGCGTGGCCCCCCCTCATGGACGGCGATGACATGGTAGTAGACGTTCTGCGGTAACGATGCGGCGTCATTATTAATAATACTCGGAGCGCGATAAAATCATGAGTTTTTTTGCACGACGTGGGCACATGTGCTATAGGAACGATGGTATTTTTTCATAATTTTTGGTGATGGAGAAGTATCCGAAAAATTCCCTCTACGCGGATTGCCCTTCGCGCGTCCACGGCTGTGGCCGGCGGCCTCCGGGGGCTAGCATGCCGCCAAATCTTGCGTAGGCGGCCTCTCACAAGTCTGGAAGTGTTGTGGCGGTTGCAAACGGCCGGCACGCGTGTCCGGGGTGTGCGCCCCTCACGAACGGCGCCGCCGCCGGCACCTGGAGGGGGGAAACGGACGCGTCGGGTCTACACGGAGGGGATCTTGCTGTGGGTCTGGCCCGGATGTCGCTCCAAAGTGTTCCTATGGGCTGACCTAACACAACCGGGTGGGGTGGTCCACTGGTCAAAGCCCGTCCGTGCAAAGTCAAAGGGGTAGATCCCGTGGTTAAACGCTACACGGTTAGGCGGGACGGGGGCACTGGGGGGGTAGCAATGCCACCGGAGCATCGCATCGGGCCCTCATACATGCGGGGTGGTGTGGTGGCATGTCCGAAGAGGCGGGACGCGTCTCCGAGGCGTGGCCCCCCCTCACGGACGGCGATGACATGGTAGTAGACGTTCTGCGGTAACGATGCGGCTTCAATATTACTAAATAATCGGTGCGTGATAAAATCATGAGTTTTTTTGCACGACGTGGGCACATGTGCTATAGGAACGATGGTATTTTTTCATAATTTTTGGTGATCAAGACGTATCCGAAAAATCCCCTCTACGCGGATTGACCTTCGCGCGTCTACGGCTGTGGCAGGTGGCCTCCGGGGGCTGGCATGCCTCCAAATCTTGCGTAGGCGGCCTCTCACAAGTCTGAAAGTGTTGTAGCGGTTGCAAACGCCCGGCACGCGTGTCCGGGGTGTGCCCCCCCTCACGGACGGCGCCCCCGCCGGCACCTGGAGGGAGGAAACGGACGCGGCAGGTCTACTCGGAGGGGATCTTGCTGTGGGTCTGGCCCGGATGTTGCTCCAAAGTGTTATTATGGGCTGACCTAACACAATCGGGTGGGGAGGTCCACTGGTCAAAGCCCGTCCGTGCAAAGTCAAAGGGCTAGATCCCGTGGTCAAACGCTACAGGGTTAGGCGGGACAGAGGCACTGGGGGTAGCAATGCCACCGGAGCGTCGCACCGGGCCCTCATACATGCGGGGTGGTGTGGTGGCATGTCCGAAGAGGCGGGACGCGTCTCCGGGGCGTGGCCCCCCCTCACGGACGGTGATGACATGGTAGTAGACGTTCTGCGGTAACGATGCGGCGTCAATATTAATAATACTCGGAGCGCGATAAAATCATGAGTTTTTTTGCACGACGTGGGCACATGTGCTATAGGAACGATTGTATTGTTTCATAATTTTTGGTGATGGAGAAGTATCCGAAAAATTCCCTCTACGCGGATTGCCCTTCGCGCGTCTACGGCTGTGGCCGGCGGCCTCCGGGGGCTAGCATGCCGCCAAATCTTGCGTAGGCGGCCTCTCACAAGTCTGGAAGTGTTGTGGCGGTTGCAAACGCCCGGCACGCGTGTCCGGGGTGTGCCCCCCTCACGAACGGCGCCGCCGCCGGCACCTGGAGGGGGGAAACGGACGCGTCGGGTCTACACGGAGGGGATCTTGCTGTGGGTCTGGCCCGGATGTCGCTCCAAAGTGTTCCTACGGGCTGACCTAACACAACCGGGTGGGGAGGTCCATTGGTCAAAGCCCGTCCGTGCAAAGTCAAAGGGGTAGATCCCGTGGTTAAACGCTACAGGGTTAGGCGGGACGGGGGCACTGGGGGTAGCAATGCGACCGGAGCATCACACCGGGCCCTCATACATGCGGGGTGGTGTGGTGGCATGTCTGAAGAGGCGGGACGCGTCTCCGAGGCGTGGCCCCCCCTCACGGACGGCGATGACATGGTAGTAGACGTTCTGCGGTAACGATGCGGCTTCAATATTACTAAATAATCGGTGCGTGATAAAATCATGAGTTTTTTTGCACGACGTGGGCACATGTGTTATAGGAACGATGGTATTTTTTCATAATTTTTGGTGATCGAGACGTATCCGAAAAATTCCCTCTACGCGGATTGACCTTCGCGCGTCTACGGCTGTGGCCGGTGGCCTCCGGGGGCTGGCATGCCGCCAAATCTTGCGTAGGCGGCCTCTCACATGTCTGGAAGTGTTGTGGCGGTTGCAAACGCCCGGCACGCGTGTCTGGGGTGTGCCCCCCCTCACGGACGGCGCCGCCGCCGGCACCTAGAGGGGGGAAACGGACGCGTCGGGTCTACACGGAGGAGATCTTGCTGTGGGTCTGGCCCGGATGTTGCTCCAAAGTGTTCCTATGGGCTGACCTAACACAACTGGGTGGGGAGGTCCACTGGTCAAAGCCCGTCCGTGCAAAGTCAAAGGCTAGATCCCGTGGTCAAACGCTACAGGGTTAGGCGGGACGGGGGCACTGGGGGCGGTGGCAATGCCACCGAAGCGTCGCACCGGGCCCTCATACATGCGGGATGGTGTGGTGGCATGTCCGAAGAGGCGGGACGCGTCCGGGATGTGGCCCCCCTCACGGACGGCGATGACAGGGTAGTAGACGTTCTGCGGTAACGATGCGGCGTCATTATTACTAAATACTCGGAGCGCGATAAAATAATGAGTTTTTTTGCACGACGTGGGCACATGTGCTATAGGAATGATGATATTTTTTCATAATTTTTGGTGATGGAGAAGTATCCGAAAAATTCCCTCTACGCGGATTGCCCTTCGCGCGTCTACGGCTGTGGCCGGCGGCCTTCGGGGGCTAGCATGCCGCCAAATCTTGCGTAGGCGGCCTCTCACAAGTATGGAAGTGTTGTGGCGGTTGCAAACGCCCGGCACGCGTGTCCGGGGTGTGCCCCCTCACGAACGGTGCCGCCACCGGCACCTGGAGGGGGAAAACGGACGCGTCAGGTCTACACGGAGGGGATCTTGCTGTGGGTCTGGCCCGGATGTTGCTCCAAAGTGTTCCTATGGGCTGACCTAACACAACCGAGTGGGGAGGTCCACTGGTCAAAGCCCGTTCGTGCAAAGTCAAAGGGCTAGATCCCGTGGTCAAACGCTACAGGGTTAGGCGGGACGGGGGCACTGGGGGTAGCAATGCGACCGGAGCATCACACCGGGCCCTCATACATGCGGGGTGGTGTGGTGGCATGTCCGAAGAGGCGGGACGCGTCTCCGGGGCGTGGCCCCCCCTCACGGACGGCGATGACACGGTAGTAGACGTTCTGCAGTAACGATGCGGCGTCAATATTACTCAATACTCGGAGCGCGATAAAATCATGAGTTTTTTTGCACGACGTGGGCACATGTGCTATAGGAACGATGGTAATTTTTCATAATTTTTGGTGATGGAGAAGTATCCAAAAATATCCCTCTACGCGGATTGCCCTTCGCGCGTCTACGGCTGTGGCTGGCGGCCTCCGGGGGCTAGCATGCCGCCAAATCTTGCGTAGGCGGCCTCTCACAAGTCTGTAAGTGTTGTGGCGGTGGCAAACGCCCGGCACGCGTGTCCGGGGTGTGCCCCCCTCACGGACGGCGCCGCCGCCGGCACCTGGAGGGGGGAAACGGACGAGTCGGGTCTACACGGAGGGGATCTTGCTGTGGGTCTGGCCCGGATGTCGCTCCAAAGTGTTCCTATGGGCTGACCTAACACAACCGGGTGGGGAGGTCCACTGGTCAAAGCTTGTCCGTGCAAAGTCAAAGGGCTAGATCCCATGGTTAAACGCTACAGGGTTAGGCGGGACGGGGGCACTGGGGGTAGCAATGCCACCGGAGCGTCTCACCGGGCCCTCATACATGCGGGGTGGTGTGGTGGCATGTCCGAAGAGGCGGGACGTGTCTCCGGGGTGTGGCCCCCCCTCACGGACGGCGATGACACGGTAGTAGACGTTCTGCGGTAACGATGCAGCGTCAATATTAATAATATTCGGAGCGTGATAAAATCATGAGTTTTTTTGCACGACGTGGGCACATGTGCTATAGGAACGATGGTATTTTTTCATAATTTTTGGTGATGGAGAAGTATCCGAAAAATTCCCTCTACGCGGATTGCCCTTCGCGCGTCTACAGCTGTGGCCGGTGGCCTCCGGGGGCTAGCATGCCGCCAAATCTTGCGTAGGCGGCCTCTCACAAGTCTGGAAGTGTTGTGGCGGTTGCAAACACCCGGCACGCGTGTCCGGGGTGTGCCCCCCTCACGGACGGCGCCGCCGCCAACACCTGGAGGGGGGAAACGGACGCGTCGGGTCTACATGGAGGGGATCTTGCTGTGGGTCTGGCCCGGATGTTGCTCGAAAGTGTTCCTATGGGCTGACCTAACACAACCGGGTGGGGAGGTCCACTGGTCAAAGCCCGTCCGTGCAAAGTCAAAGGGCTAGATCCCGTGGTCAAACGCTACAGGGTTAGGCGGGACGGAGGCACTAGGGGGTAGCAATGCCACCGGAGCGTCACACCGGGCCCTCATACATGCGGGGTGGTGTGGTGGCATGTCCGAAGAGGCGGGACGCGTCTCCGGGGCATGGCCCCCCTCACGACGGTGATGACACGGTAGTAGACGTCCTGGAGTAACGATGCGGCGTCAATATTAATAATACTCGGAGCGCGATAAAATCATGAGTTTTTTTGCACGACGTGGGCACATGTGCTATAGGAACGATGGTATATTTTTCATAATTTTTGGTGATGGAGAAGTATCCGAAAAATTCCCTCTACGCGGATTGCCGTTCGCGCGTCTACGGCTGTGGCCGGCGGCCTCCGGGGGCTAGCATGCCGCCAAATCTTGCGTAGGCGGCCTCTGGAAGTGTTGTGGCGGTTGCAAACGCCCGGCACGCGTGTCCGGGGTGTGCCCCCCTCACGGACTGCGCCGCCGTCGGCACCTGGAGGGGGGAAACAGACGCGTCGGGTCTACACGGAGGGGATCTTGCTGTGGGTCTGGACCGGATGTTGCTCCAAAGTGTTCCTATGGGCTGACCTAACACAACCGGGTGGGGAGGTCCACTGGTCAAAGCCCGTCCGTGCAAAGTCAAAGGGCTAGATCCCGTGGTCAAACGCTACAGGGTTAGGCGGGACAGAGGCACTGGGGGGTAGCAATGCCACCGGAGAGTCGCACCGGGCCCTCATACATGCGGGGTGGTGTGGTGGCATGTCCGAAGAGGCGGGACGCGTCTCCGGGGCGTGGCCCCACCTCACGGACGGCGATGACATGGTAGTAGACGTTCTGCGGTAACGATGCGGCGTCAATATTAATAATACTCGGAGCGCAATAAAATCATGAGTTTTTTTGCACGATGTGGGCACATGTGCTATAGGAACGATGGTATTTTTTCATAATTTTTTGTGATGGAGAAGTATCCGAAAAATTCCCTCTACGCGGATTGCCCTTCGCGCGTCTACGGCTGTGGCCGGCGGCCTCCGGGGGCTAGCATGCTGCCAAATCTTGCGTAGGCGGCCTCTCACAAGTCTGGAAGTGTTGTGGCGGTTGCAAACGCCCGACACGCGTGTCCGGGGTGTGCCCCCCTCATGAACGGCGCCGCCGCCGGCACCTGGAGGGTGGAAACGGACGCGTCGGGTCTACACGGAGGGGATCTTGCTGTGGGTCTGGCCCGGATGTCGCTCCAAAGTGTTCCTATGGGCTGACCTAACACAACCGGGTGGGGAGGTCCACTGGTCAAAGCCCGTCCGTGCAAAGTCAAAGGGGTAGATCCCGTGGTTAAACGCTACAGGGTTAGGCGGGACGGG
>NW_025228327.1:46237-46992 GCF_018294505.1 Triticum aestivum | reverse complement strand
GTGGTGGCATGTCTGAAGAGGCGGGACGCGTCTCCGAGGCGTGGCCCCCCCTCACGGACGGCGATGACATGGTAGTAGACGTTCTGCGGTAATGATGCGGCTTCAATATTACTAAATAATCGGTGGGTGATAAAATCATGAGTTTTTTTGCACGACGTGGGCACATGTGCTATAGTAACGATGGTATTTTTTCATAATTTTTGGTGATCGAGACGTATCCGAAAAATTCCCTCTACGCGGATTGACCTTCGCGCGTCTACGGCTGTGGCCGGTGGCCTCCGGGGGCTGGCATGCCGCCAAATCTTGCGTAGGCGGCCTCTCACAAGTCTGGAAGTGTTGTGGCGGTTGCAAACGCCCGGCACGCGTGTCCGGGTTGTGCCCCCCTCACGAACGGTGCCGCCGCCGGCACCTGGAGGGGGGAAATGGACGCGTAAGGTCTACACGGAGGGGATCTTGCTGTGGGTCTGGCCCGGAAGTTGCTCCAAAGTGTTCCTATGGGCTAACCTAACACAACCGAGTGGGAAGGTCGACTGGTCAAAGCCCGTTCGTGCAAAGTCAAAGGGCTAGATCCCGTGGTCAAACGCTACAGGGTTAGGCGGGACGGGGGCACTGGGGGGTAGCAATGCGACCGGAGCGTCACACCGGGCCCTCATACATGCGGGGTGGTGTGGTGGCATGTCCGAAGAGGTGGGACGCGTCTCCGGGGCGTGGCCCCCCCTCACGGACGGCGATGACACGGTAGTAGACGTTCTGCA
>NW_025228327.1:37593-38534 GCF_018294505.1 Triticum aestivum | reverse complement strand
GGAAGTGTTGTGGCGGTTGCAAACGCCCGGCACGCGTGTCCGGGGTGTGCCCCCCTCACGGACTGCGCCGCCGTCGGCACCTGGAGGGGGGAAACAGACGCGTCGGGTCTACACGGAGGGGATCTTGCTGTGGGTCTGGACCGGATGTTGCTCCAAAGTGTTCCTATGGGCTGACCTAACACAACCGGGTGGGGAGGTCCACTGGTCAAAGCCCGTCCGTGCAAAGTCAAAGGGCTAGATCCCGTGGTCAAACGCTACAGGGTTAGGCGGGACAGAGGCACTGGGGGGTAGCAATGCCACCGGAGAGTCGCACCGGGCCCTCATACATGCGGGGTGGTGTGGTGGCATGTCCGAAGAGGCGGGACGCGTCTCCGGGGCGTGGCCCCACCTCACGGACGGCGATGACATGGTAGTAGACGTTCTGCGGTAACGATGCGGCGTCAATATTAATAATACTCGGAGCGCAATAAAATCATGAGTTTTTTTGCACGATGTGGGCACATGTGCTATAGGAACGATGGTATTTTTTCATAATTTTTTGTGATGGAGAAGTATCCGAAAAATTCCCTCTACGCGGATTGCCCTTCGCGCGTCTACGGCTGTGGCCGGCGGCCTCCGGGGGCTAGCATGCTGCCAAATCTTGCGTAGGCGGCCTCTCACAAGTCTGGAAGTGTTGTGGCGGTTGCAAACGCCCGACACACGTGTCCGGGGTGTGCCCCCCTCATGAACGGCGCCGCCGCCGGCACCTGGAGGGTGGAAACGGACGCGTCGGGTCTACACGGAGGGGATCTTGCTGTGGGTCTGACCCGGATGTCGCTCCAAAGTGTTCCTATGGGCTGACCTAACACAACCGGGTGGGGAGGTCCACTGGTCAAAGCCCGTCCGTGCAAAGTCAAAGGGGTAGATCCCGTGGTTAAACGCTACAGGGTTAGGCGGGACGG
>NW_025228327.1:36042-37523 GCF_018294505.1 Triticum aestivum | reverse complement strand
GGGGGGGGGGTAGCAATGCCACTGGAGCATCGCACCGGGCCCTCATACATGCGGGGTGGTGTGGTGGCATGTCTGAAGAGGCGGGACGCGTCTCTGAGGCGTGGCCCCCCCTCACGGACGGCGATGACATGGTAGTAGACGTTCTGCGGTAATGATGCGGCTTCAATATTACTAAATAATCGGTGGGTGATAAAATCATGAGTTTTTTTGCACGACGTGGGCACATGTGCTATAGTAACGATGGTATTTTTTCATAATTTTTGGTGATCGAGACGTATCCGAAAAATTCCCTCTACGCGGATTGACCTTCGCGCGTCTACGGCTGTGGCCGGTGGCCTCCGGGGGCTGGCATGCCGCCAAATCTTGCGTAGGCGGCCTCTCACAAGTCTGGAAGTGTTGTGGCGGTTGCAAACGCCCGGCACGCGTGTCCGGGGTGTGCCCCCCTCATGGACGGCGCCGCCGCCGGCACCTGGAGGGGGGGAACGGACGCGTCGGGTCTACACGGAGGAGATCTTGCTGTGGGTCTGGCCCGGATGTTGCTCCAAAGTGTTCCTATGGGCTGACCTAACACAACCGGGTGGGGAGGTCCACTGGTCAAAGCCCGTCCATGCAAAGTCAAAGGGCTAGATCCCGGGGTCAAATGCTACAGGGTTAGGCGGGACGGGGGCACTGGGGGCGGTGGCAATGCCACCGGAGCGTCGCACCGGGCCCTCATACATGCGGGATGGTGTGCTGGCATGTCCGAAGAGGCGGGACGCGTCCGGGGTGTGGCCCCCCTCACGGACGGCGATGACAGGGTAGTAGATGTTCTGCGGTAACGATCCGGCGTCATTATTACTAAATACTCGGAGCGTGATAAAATAATGAGTTTTTTTGCACGACGTGGGCACATGTGCTATAGGAATGATGATATTTTTTCATAATTTTTGGTGATGGAGAAGTATCCGAAAAATTCCCTCTACGCGGATTGCCCTTCGCGCGTCTACGGCTGTGGCCGGCGGCCTCCGGGGGCGAGCATGCCGCCAGATCTTGCGTAGGCGGCCTCTCACAAGTCTGGAAGTGTTGTGGCGGTTGCAAACGCCCGGCACGCGTGTCCGGGTTGTGCCCCCCTCACGAACGGTGCCGCCGCCGGCACCTGGAGGGGGGAAACGGACGCGTAAGGTCTACACGGAGGGGATCTTGCTGTGGGTCTGGCCCGGAAGTTGCTCCAAAGTGTTCCTATGGGCTAACCTAACACAACCGAGTGGGAAGGTCGACTGGTCAAAGCCCGTTCGTGCAAAGTCAAAGGGATAGATCCCGTGGTCAAACGCTACAGGGTTAGGCGGGACGGGGGCACTGGGGGGTAGCAATGCGACCGGAGCGTCACACCGGGCCCTCATACATGCGGGGTGGTGTGGTGGCATGTCCGAAGAGGTGGGACGCGTCTCCGGGGCGTGGCCCCCCCTCACGGACGGCGATGACACGGTAGTAGACGTTCTGCA
>NW_025228327.1:33626-34252 GCF_018294505.1 Triticum aestivum | reverse complement strand
GATGTGTCGTCAATATTAATAATACTCGGAGCGCGATAAAATCATGAGTTTGTTTGCACGACGTTGGCACATGCGCTATAGGAACGATGGTAATTTTTCATAATTTTTGGTGATGGAGAAGTATCTAAAAAAATCCCTCTACGCGGATTGCCCTTTGCGCGTCTACGGATGTGGTCGGCGGCCTTCGGGGGCTAGCATGCCACCAAATCTTGCGTAGGCGGCCTCTCACAAGTCTGGAAGTGTTGTTGCGGTGGCAAACGCCCGGCACGCGTGTCCGGGGTGTGCCCCCCCTCACGGACGGCGCCGCCGCCGGCACCTAGAGGGGGGAAACGGACGCGGCGGGTCTACTCGGAGGGGATCTTGATGTGGGTCTGGCCCGGATGTTGCTCCAAACTGTTCCTATGGGCTGACCGAACACAACCGGGTGGGGAGGTCCATGGTCAAAGCCTGTCCGTGCAAAGTCAAAGGGCTAGATCCCGTGGTCAAACGCTACAGGGTTAGGCGGGACGGAGGCACTGGGGGTAGCAATGCCACCAGAGCGTCGCATCGGGCCCTCATACATGCGGGGTGGTGTGGTGGCATGTCCGAAGAGGCAGGACGCGTCTCCGGGGCGTGGCCCCCCCTCA
>NW_025228327.1:28519-31996 GCF_018294505.1 Triticum aestivum | reverse complement strand
TAGTAGACATTCTGCGGTAATGATACGGCATCAATATTAATAATACTCAGAGCGCGATAAAATCATGAGTTTCTTTGCACGACGTGGGCACATGTGCTATAGGAACGATGGTATTTTTTCATAATTTTTGGTGATGGAGAAGTATCCGAAAAATTCCCTCTACGCGGATTGCCCTTCGTGCGTCTACGGCTGTGGCCGGCGGCCTCCGGGGGCTAGCATGCCGCCAAATCTTGCGTAGGCGGCCTCTCATAAGTCTGGAAGTGTTGTGGCGGTTGCAAACGCCCGGCACGCGTGTCTGGGGTGTGCCCCCCTCACAGACGGCGCCGCCGCCGGCACCTGGAGGGGGGAAACGGACGCGTCGGGTCTACACGGAGGGGATCTTGCTGTGGGTCTGGCCCGGATGTTGCTCCAAAGTATTCCTATGGGCTGACGTAGCACAACCGGGTGGGGAGGTCCACTGGTCAAAGCCCGTCTGTGCAAAGTCAAAGGGCTAGATCCCGTGGTCAAACGCTACAGGGTTAGGCGGGACGGAGGCACTGGGGGGTAGCAATGCCACCGGAGCGTCGCACCGGGCCCTCATACATGTTAGGTGGTGTGGTGGCATGTACGAAGAGGCAGGACGCGTCTCCGGTGCGTGGCCCCCCCTCACGGACGGCGATGACACAGTAGTAGATGTTCTGCGGTAACGATGCGGCGTCAATATTAATAATACTCGGAGCGCGATAAAATCATGAGTTTTTTTGCACGACGTGGGCACATGTGCTATAGGAACGATGGTATTTTTTCACAATTTTTGGTGATGGAGAAGTATCCGAAAAATTCCCTCTACGCGGATTGCCCTTCGCGCGTCTACGGCTGTGGCCGGCGGGGCTAGCATGCCGCCAAATCTTGTGTAGGCGGCCTCTCACAAGTCTGGAAGTGTTGTGGCGGTTGCAAACGCCCGGCACGCGTGTCCGGGGTGTGCCCCCCTCACGGACGGTGCCGCCGCCGGCACCTGGAGGGGGGAAACGGACGCGGCGGGTCTACTCGGAGGGGATCTTGCTGTGGGTCTGGCCCGGATGTTGCTTCAAAGTGTTCCTATGGGCTGACCTAACACAACCGGGTGGGGAGGTCCACTGGTCAAAGCCCGTCCGTGCAAAGTCAAAGGGCTAGATCCCGTGGTCAAACGCTACAGGGTTAGGCGGGACGGAGGCACTGGGGGTAGCAATGCCACCGGAGCGTCGCACCGGGCCCTCATACATGCGGGGTGGTGTGGTGGCATGTCCGAAGAGGCGGGACGCGTCTCCGGGGCGTGGCCCCTCCTCACGGACGGCGATGACACGGTAGTAGATGTTCTGCGGTAACGATGTGGCGTCAATATTAATAATACTCGGAGCGCGATAAAATCATGAGTTTTTTTGCACGACGTGGGCACATGTGCTCTAGGAACGATGGTATTTTTTCATAATTTTTGGTGATGGAGAAGTATCTGAAAAATTCCCTCTACGCGAATTGCCCTTCGCGCGTCTACGGCTGTGGCCGGCGGCCTCCGGGGGCTAGCATGCCGCCAAATCTTGCGTAGGCGGCCTCTCACAAGTCTGTAAGTGTTGTGGCAGTTGCAAACGCCCGGCACCTGGAGGGGGAAAACGGACGCGTCGGGTCTACACGGAGGGGATCTTGCTGTGGGTCTGGCCCGGATGTCGCTCCAAAGTGTTCCTATGGGTTGACCTAACACAACCGGGTGGGGAGGTCCACTGGTCAAAGCTCGTCCGTGCAAAGTCAAAGGGCTAGATCCCGTGGTCAAACGCTACAGGGTTAGGCGGGACGGAGGTACTAGGGGTAGCAATGCCACCGGAGTGTCGCACCGGGCCCTCATACATGTGAGGTGGTGTGGTGGCATGTACGAAGAGGCGGGACGCGTCTCCGGGGCGTGGCCCCCCCTCACGGACGGCGATGACACAGTAGTAGATGTTCTGCGGTAACGATGCGGCGTCAATATTAATAATACTTGGAGCGCGATAAAATCATGAGTTTTTTTGCACGACGTGGGCACATGTGCTATAGGAACGATGGTATTTTTTCATAATTTTTGGTGATGGAGAAGTATCCGAAAAATTCCCTCTACGCGGATTGCCCTTCGCGCGTCTACGGCTGTGGCCGGCGGCCTCCGGGGGCTAGAATGCCGCCAAATCTTGCGTAGGCGGCCTCTCACAAGTCTGGAAGTGTTGTGGCGGTTGCAAACGCCCGGTACGCGTGTCCGGGGTGTGCCCCCCACCCTCACGGACGGCGCCACCGCCGGCACCTAGAGGGGGGAAACGGACTCGGCGGGTCTACTGGGAGGGGATCTTGCTGTGGGTCTGGCCCGGATGTTGCTCCAAAGTGTTCTTATGGGCTGACCTAACACAACCGGGTGGGGAGGTCCACTGGTCAAAGCCCGTCCGTGCAAAGTCAAAGGGCTAGATCCCGTGGTCAAACGCTACAGGGTTAGGCGGGACGGAGGCACCGGGGGTAGCAATGCCACCGGAGCATCGCACCGGGCCCTCATACATGCGGGGTGGTGTGGTGGCATGTCCGAAGAGGCGGGACGCGTCTCCGGGGCGTGGCCCCCCCTCACGGACGGCGATGACACGGTAGTAGACGTTCTGCGGTAACGATGCGGCGTCAATATTAATAATACTCGGGGCGCGATAAAATCATGAGTTTTTTGCACGACGTGGGCACATGTGCTATAGGAACGATGGTATTTTCTCATAATTTTTGGTGATGGAGAAGTATCCGAAAAATTCCCTCTACGCGGATTGCCCTTCGCGCGTCTACGGCTGTGGCCGGCGGCCTCCGGGGGCTAGCATGCCGCCAAATCTTGCGTAGGCGGCCTCTCACAAGTCTGGAAGTGTTGTGGCGATTGCAAACGCCCGGCACGCGTGTCCGGGGTGTGCCCCCATCACGGACGGCCCCGCCGCCGGCAACTGGAGGGGGGAAACGGACGCGTCGGGTCTACACGGAGGGGATTTTGCTGTGGGTCTGGCCCGGATGTGGCTCCAAAGTGTTCCTATCGGCTGACCTAGCACAACCGGGTGGGGAGGTCCACTGGTCAAAGCCCGTCCGCGCAAAGTCAAAGGGCTAGATCCCGTGGTCAAACGCTACAGGGTTAGGCGGGACGGAGGCACTGGAGGGTAGCAATGCCACCGGAGCGTCGCACCGGGCCCTCATACATGCGGGGTGGTGTGGTGGCATGTCCGAAGAGGCGGGACGCGTCTCCGGGGCGTGGCCCCCCCTCACGGATGGCGATGACACGGTAGTAGACGTTCTGCAGTAATGATGCGGCGTCAATATTAATAATACTCGGAGCACGATAAAATCATGAGTTTTTTTGCACGACGTGGGCACATGTGCTATAGGAACGATGGTATTTTTTCATAATTTTTGGTGATGGAGAAGTATTCGAAAAATTCCCTCTACGCGGATTGCCCTTCGTGCGTCTACGGCTGTGGCCGGCGG
>NW_025228327.1:18142-25694 GCF_018294505.1 Triticum aestivum | reverse complement strand
TAGATCCCGTGGTCAAAGGCTACAGGGTTAGGCGGGACAGAGGCACTGGGGGTAGCAATGCCACCGGAGCGTCGCACCGGGCCCTCATACATGTGGGGTGGTGTGGTGGCATGTCCGAAGAGGCGGGACGCGTCTCCAGGGCGTGGCCCCCCTCACGGACGGCGATGACACGGTAGTAGACGTTCTGTAGTAACGATGCGGCGTCAATATTAATAATACTCGGAGCGTGATAAAATCATGAGTTTTTTTTGCACGACGTGGGCACATGTGCTATAGGAATGATGGTATTTTTTCATAATTTTTGGTGATGGAGAAGTATTCGAAAAATTCCCTCTACGCGGATTGCCCTTCGTGCGTCAACGGCTGTGGCCGGCGGACTCCGGGGCTAGCATGCCGCCAAATCTTGCGTAGGCAGCCTCTCACAAGTCTGGAAGTGTTGTGGCGGTTGCAAACGCCCGGCACGCGTGTCCGGGGTGTGCCCCCCCTCACGGACGGCGCCGCCGCCGGCACGTGGAGGGGGGAAACGGACTCGGCGGGTCTACTCGGAGGGGATCTTACTGTGGGTCTGGCCTGGATTTTGATGCAAAGTGTTCTTATGGGCTGACCTAACACAACCGGGTGGGGAGGTCCACTGGTCAAAGCCCATCCATGCAAAGTCAAAGGGCTAGATCCCGTGGTCAAACGCTACAGGGTTAGGCGGGATGGGGGCACTAGGGGGTAGCAATGCCACCGGAGCGTCGCACCGGGCCCTCCTACATGCGGGGTGGTGTGGTGGCATGTCCGAAGAGGCGGGACGCGTCTCCGGGGCGTGGCCCCCCCCTCACGGACGGCGATGACACGGTAGTAGACGTTCTGCGGTAACGATGCGGCGTCAATATTAATAATACTCGGAGCGGATTAAAATCATGAGTTTTTTTGCACGACGTGGGCACATGTGCTATAGGAACGATGGTATTTTTTCATAATTTTTGGTGATGGAGAAGTATCTGAAAAATTCCCTCTACGCGGATTGCCCTTCGTGCGTCTACGGCTGTGGCCGGCGGCCTCCGGGGGCTAGTATGCCACCAAATCTTGCGTAGTAGGCCTCTCACAAGTCTGGAAGTGTTGTGGTGGTTGCAAACGCCCGGCACGCGTGTCCGGGGTGTACCCCCCTCATGGACGGCGCCGCCGCCGGCACCTGGAGGGGGGAAACGGACGCGTCGGGTCTACACGGAGGGATCTTGCTGTGGGTCTGGCCTGGATGTTGCTCCAAAGTGTTCCTATGGGCTGACCTAACACAATCGGGTGGGGAGGTCCACTGGTCAAAGCCCGTCCGTGCAAAGTCAAAGGGCTAGATCCCGTGGTCAAACGGTACAGGGTTAGGCGGGACGGGGGCACTCGGGGGTGGCAATGCCACCGGAGCGTCACACCGGGCCCTCATACATGCGGGATGGTGTGGTGGCATGTCCGAAGAGGCGGGACGCGTCTCCGGGGCGTGGCCCCCCCTCATGGACGGCGATGACGTGGTAGTAGACGTTCTGCGGTAACGATGCGGCGTCAATATTACTAAATACTCGCAGCGTGATAAAATCATGAGCTTTTTTGCACGACGTGGGCACATGTGCTATAGGAACGATGGTAAATTTTCATAATTTTTGGTGATGGAGAAGTATCCGAAAAATTCCCTCTACGCGGATTGCCCTTCGCGCGTCTACGGCTGTGGCCGGCGGCCTCCGGGGGCTAGCATGCCGCCAAATCTTGCGTAGGCGGCCTCTCACAAGTCTGTAAGTGTTGTGGCGGTTGCAAAGGCCCGGCACGCGTGTCCGGGGTGTGCCCTCCCTCACGGACGGCGTCGCTGCCGGCACCTGGAGGGGGGAAACGGACGCGCCGGGTCTACACGGAGGGGATCTTGCTGTGGGTCTAGCCCGGATGTCACTCCAAAGTGTTCCTATGGGCTGACCTAACACAACCGGATGGGGAGGTCCACTGGTCAAAGCTCGTCCGTGCAAAGTCAAAGGGCTAGATCCTGTGGTCAAACGCTACAGGGTTAGGCTGGACGGGGGCACTGGGGGTAGCAATGCCACCGGAGCGTCGCACCGGGCCCTCATACATGCGGGGTGGTGTGGTGGCATGTCCGAAGAGGCGGGACGTGTCTCCGGGGCGTGGCCCCCCCTCACGGACGGCGATGACACGGTAGTAGACGTTCTGCGGTAACGATGCGGCATCAATATTAATAATACTCGGAGCGCGATAAAATCATGAGTTTTTTTGCACGACGTGGGCACATGTGCTATAGGAACGATGGTATTTTTTCATAATTTTTGGTGATGGAGAAGTATCCGAAAAATTCCCTCTACGCCCCCTTCGCGCGTCTACGGCTGTGGCCGGCGGCCTCCGGGGGCTAGCATGCCGCCAAATCTTGCGTAGGCGGCCTCTCACAAGTCTGGAAGTGTTGTTGCGGTTGCAAACGCCCGGCACGCGTGTCCGGGGTGTGCCCCCCTCACGGACGGTGCCGCCGCCGGCACCTGGAGGGGGAAACGGACGCGTCGGGTCTACACAGAGGGGATCTTGCTGTGGGTCTGGCCCGGATGTTGCTCCAAAGTGTTCCTATGGGCTGACCTAGCACAACCGGGTGGGGAGGTCAACTGGTCAAAGCCCGTCCGTGCAAAGTCAAAGGGCTAGATCCCGTGGTCAAACGCTACAGGGTTAGGCGGGACGGATGCACTAGGGGTAGCAATGCCACCGGAGCGTCGCACCGGGACCTCATACATGCGGGGTGGTGTGGTGGCATGTCCGAAGAGGCGGGACGCGTCTCCGGGACGTGGCCCCCCCTCACGGACGGCGATGACACTGTAGTAGACGTTCTGCAGTAACGATGCGGCGTCAATATTAATAATACTCAGAGCGTGATAAAATCATGAGTTTTTTTGCACGATGTGGGCACATGTGCTATAGGAACGATGGTATTTTTTCATAATTTTTGGTGATGGAGAAGTATCCGAAAAATTCCCTCTACACGGATTGCCCTTCGCGCGTATACGGCTGTGGCCGGCGGCCTCCAGGGGCTAGCATGCCGCCAAATCTTGCGTAGGCGGCCTCTCACAAGTCTGGAAGTGTTGTGGCGGTTGCAAACGCCTGGCACGCGTGTCCGGGGTGTGCCCCCCTCACGAACGGTGCCGCCGCCGGCACCTGGAGGGGGGAAATGGACGCGTCAGGTCTACACGGAGGGGATCTTGCTGTGGGTCTGGCCCGGATGTTGCTCCAAAGTGTTCCTATGGGCTAACCTAACACAACCGAGTGGGGAGGTCCACTGGTCAAAGCCCGTCCGTGCAAAGTCAAAGGGCTAGATCCCGTGGTCAAACGCTACAGGGTTAGGCGAGATGGAGGCACTAGGGGGTAGCAATGCCACCGGAGCGTCACACTGGGCCCTCGTACATGCGGGGTGGTGTAGTGGCATGTCCGAAGAGGCGGGACGCGTCTCCGAGGCGTGGCCCCCCTCACGGACGGTGATGACACGGTAGTAGACGTTCTGCGGTAACGATGCAGCGTTAATATTACTAAATACTCAGAGCGCGATAAAATCATGAGTTTTTTTGCACGACGTGGGCACATGTGCTATAGGAACGATGGTAAATTTTCATAATTTTTGGTGATGGAGAAGTATCCGAAAAATTCCCTCTACGCGGATTGCCCTTCGCGCGTCTACGGCTGTGGCCGGCGGCCTCCGGGGGCTAGCATGCCGCCAAATCTTGTGTAGGCGGCCTCTCACAAGTCTGTAAGTGTTGTGGCGGTTGCAAACGCCTGGCACGCGTGTCCGAGGTGTGCCCCCCTCACGGACGGCGCCGCCACCGGCACCTGGAGGGGGGAAACGGACGAGTCGGGTCTACACGGAGGGGATCTTGCTGTGGGTCTAGCCCAGATGTCGCTCCAAAGTGTTCCTATGGGCTGACCTAGCACAACCGGGTGGGGAGGTCCACTGGTCAAAGCTCGTCCGTGCAAAGTCAAAGGGCTAGATCCCATGGTCAAATGCTACAGGGTTAGGCGGGACAAGGGCACTGGGGGGTAGCAATGCCACCGGAGCGTCGCACCGGGCCATCATACATGCGGGGTGGTGTGGTGGCATGTCCGAAGATGCGGGACGCATCTCCGGGGTGTGCCCCCCCCCTCACGGACGGCGATGACACGGTAGTAGACGTTCTGCGGTAACGATGCAGCGTCAATATTAATAATACTCGGAGCGCGATAAAATCATGAGTTTTTTTGGACGACGTGGGCACATGTGCTATAGGAACGATGGTATTTTTTCATAATTTCTGGTGATGGAGAAGTATCCGAAAAATTCCCTCTACGCGGATTGCCCTTCGCGCGTCTACGGCTATGGCCGGCGGCCTCCGGGGGCTAGCATGCAGCCAAATCTTGCGTAGGCGGCCTCTCACAAGTCTGGAAGTGTTGTGGCGGTTGCAAACGCCCGGCACCCGTGTCCGGGGTGTGCCCCCCTCACGGACGGCGCCGCCGCCGGCACCTGGAGGGGGGAAACGGACGCGTCGGGTCTACACGGAGGGGATCTTGCTGTGGGTCTGGCCTGGATGTTGCTCCAAAGTGTTCCTATGGGCTGACCTAACACAACCGGGTGGAGAGGTCCACTGGTCAAAGCCCGTCCGTGCAAAGTCAAAGGGCTAGATCCCGTGGTCAAACGCTACAGGGTTAGGCGGGGCGGAGGCACTGGGGGTAGCAATGCCACCGGAGCGTCGCACCGGGCCCTCATACATGCGGGGTGGTATGGTGGCATGTCCGAAGAGGCGGGACGCGTCTCCGGGGCGTGGCCCCCCCTCACGGACGACGATGACACGGTAGTAGACATTCTGCGGTAACGATGCGGCATCATTATTACGAAATACTCAGAGCGCGATAAAATAATGAGTTTTTTTGCACGACGTGGGCACATGTGCTGTAGGAACGATGGTATTTTTTTCATAATTTTTGGTGATGGAGAAGCATCCGAAAAATTCCCTCTACGCAGATTGCCCTTCGCGCGTCTACGGCTATGGCGGCAGCCTCCGGGGGCTAGCATGCCGCTAAATCTTGCGTAGGCGGCCTCTCACAAGTCTGGAAGTGTTGTGGCGGTTGCAAACGCCCGGCACGCGTGTCCGGGGTGTGCCCCCCCTCACGGACGGCGCCGCCTCCGGCACCTGAAGGGGGTAAACGGACGCGTCGGGTCTACACGGAGGGGATCTTGCTGTGGGTCTGGCCCGGATGTTGCTCCAAAGTGTTCCTATGGGCTGACCTAACACAACCGGGTGGGGAGGTCCACTGGTCAAAGCCCATCCGTGCAAAGTCAAAGGGCTAGATCACGTGGTCAAACGCTACAGGGTTAGGCGGGATGGGGGCACTGGGGGGTAGCAATGCCACCGGATCATCGCACCGGGCCCTCATACATGCGGGGTGGTCTGGTGGCATGTCCGAAGAGGCGGGATGCGTCTCTGGGGCGTGCCCCCCCCTCACGGACGGCGATGACACGGTAGTAGACGTTCTGCGGTAACGATGCGGCTTCAATATTACTAAATACTCGGTGCGCGATAAAATCTTGAGGTTTTTTTGCACGACGTAGGCACATGTGCTATAGGAACAATGGTATTTTTTCATAATTTTTGGTAATGTAGAAGTATCCGAAAAATTCCCTCTACGCAGATTGCCCTTCGCGCGTCTACGGCTATGGCCGGCAGCCTCCGGGGGCTAGCATGCCGCCAAATCTTGCGTAGGCGGCCTCTCACAAGTCTGGAAGTGTTGTGGCGGTTGCAAACGCCCGGCACTTGTGTCGGTGGTGTGCCCCCCTCACGGACGGCGCCGCCGCCGGCACCTGGAGGGGGGAAACGGACGAGTCGGGTCTACACGGAGGGGATCTTGCTGTGGGTCTGGCCCGGATGTCGCTCCAAAGTGTTCCTATGGGCTGACCTAACACAACCGGGTGGGGAGGTCCACTGGTTAAAGCTCGTCCGTGCAAAGTCAAAGGGCTAGATCCCATTATCAAACGCTACAGGGTTAGGCGGGACGGGGGCACTGGGGGGTAGCAATGCCACCGGAGCGTCGCACCGGGCCCTCATACATGCGGGGTGGTGTGGTGGCATGTCCGAAGAGGCGGGACGCGTCTCCGGGGCGTGGCCCCCCCTCACGGACGGCGATGACACGGTAGTAGACGTTCTGCAGTAACGATGCGGCGTCAATATTACTAAATACTCGGAGCGTGATAAAATCATGAGTTTTTTTGCACGACGTGGGCACATGTGCTATAGGAACGATGGTAATTTTTCATAATTTTTGGTGATGGAGAAGTATCCGAAAATATCCCTCTACGCGGATTGCCCTTCGCGCGTCTACGACTGTGGTCGGCGGCCTCCGGGGCTAGCATGCCGCCAAATCTTGCGTAGGCGGCCTCTCACAAGTCTGGAAGTGTTGTGGCGGTTGCAAACGCCCGGCACGCGTGTCCGGGGTGTGCCCCCCTCATGGACAGCGCCGCCGCCGGCACCTGGAGGGGGGAGACGGACGCGTCGGGTCTACACGGAGGGGATCTTGCTGTGGGTCTGGCCCGGATGTTGCTCCAAAGTGTTACTATGGGCTGACCTAGCACAACCGGGTGGGGAGGTCCACTGGTCAAAGCCCGTCCGTGCAAAGTCAAAGGGCTAGATCCCGTGGTCAAACGCTACAGGGTTAGGCGGGGCGGAGGCACTGGGGGTAGCAATGCCACCGGAGCGTCGCACCGGGCCCTCATACATGCGGGGTGGTGTGGTGGCATGTCCGAAGAGGCGGGACGCGTCTCCGGGGCGTGGCCCCCCCTCACGGACGGCGATGACACGGTAGTAGACGTTCTGGAATAACGATGCGGCGTCAATATTAATAATACTCAGAGCACGATAAAATCATGAGTTTTTTTGCACGACGTGGGCACATGTGCGATAGGAACGATGGTATTTTTTCATAATTTTTGGTGATGGAGAAGTATCCGAAAAATTCCCTCTACGCGGATTGCCCTTCGCGCGTCTACGGCTGTGGCCGGCGGCCTCCGGGGGCTAGCATGCCGCCAAATCTTGCGTAGGCGTCCTCTCACAAGTCTGGAAGTGTTGTGGCGGTTGCAAACGCCCGGCACGCGTGTCCGGGGTGTGCCCCCCTCTCGGACGGCGCCGCCGCCGGCACCTGGAGGGGGGAAACGGACGCGTCGGGTCTACACGGAGGGGATCTTGCTGTGGGTCTGGACCGGATGTTGCTCCAAAGTGTTTCTATGGGCTGACCTAACACAACCGGGTGGAGAGGTCCACTGGTCAAAGCCCGTCCGTGCAAAGTCAAAGGGCTAGATCCCGTGGTCAAACGCTACAGGGTTAGGCGGGACGGAGGCACTAGGGGGTAGCAATGCCACCGGAGCGTTGCACCGGGCCCTCATACATGTGGGGTGGTGTGGTGGCATGTCCGAAGAGGCGGGACGCGTCTCCGGGGCGTGGCCCCCCCTCACGGACGGCGATGACACGGTAGTAGACGTTCTGCAGTAACGATGCGGCGTCAATATTAATAATACTCGTAGCGC
>NW_025228327.1:12930-13531 GCF_018294505.1 Triticum aestivum | reverse complement strand
AGGGTTAGGCGGGACGGGGGCACTGGGGGTAGCAATGCCACCGGAGTGTCGCACCGGGCCCTCATACATGCGGGGTGGTGTGGTGTCATGTCCGAAGAGGCGGGACGCGTCTCCGGGGCGTGGCCCCCCCTCACGGACGGCGATGACATGGTAGTAGACGTTCTGCGGTAACGATGCGGCGTCAATATTAATAATACTCGGAGCATGATAAAATCATGAGTTTTTTTGCACGACGTGGGCACATGTGCTATAGGAATGATGGTATTTTTTCATAATTTTTGGTGATGGAGAAGTATCTGAAAAATTCCCTCTACGCGGATTGCCCTTCGCGCGTCTACGGTTGTGGCCGGCGGCCTCCGGGGGCTAGCATGCCGCCAAATCTTGCGTAGGCGGCCTCTCACAAGTCTGGAAGTGTTGTTGCAGTTGCAAACGCCCGGCACGCGTGTCCGGGGTGTGCCCCCCTCACGGACGGTGCCGCCGCCGACACCTGGAGGGGGGAAACGGACGCGTCGGGTCTACACGGAGGGAATCTTGCTGTGGGTCTGGCCCGGATGTGGCTCCAAAGTGTTCCTATGGGCTGACCTAGCACAACCGGGGGGGG
>NW_025228327.1:0-12216 GCF_018294505.1 Triticum aestivum | reverse complement strand
GGGGGGGGAGGTCCACTGGTCAAAGCCCATACGTGCAAAGTCAAAGGGCTAGATCCCGTGGTCAAACGCTGCAGGGTTAGGCGGGACGGAGGCACTGGGGGGTAGCAATGCCACCGGAGCGTCGCACCGGGCCCTCATACATGCGGGGTGGTGTGGTGGCATGTCCGAAGAGGCGGGACACGTCTCCGGGGCATGGCCCCCCCTCACGGACGGCGATGACACGGTAGTAGATGTTCTGTAGTAACGATGCGGCGTCAATATTAATAATACTCGGAGCGCGATAAAATCATGAGTTTTTTTGCACGACGTGGGCACATGTGCTATAGGAACGATGGTATTTTTTCATAATTTTTGGTGATGGAGAAGTATCCGAAAAATTCCCTCTACACGGATTGCCCTTCGCGCGTCTACGGCTGTGGCCGGCGCCCCCCGGGGGCTAGCATGCCACCAAATCTTGCGTAGGCGGCCTCTCACAAGTTTGGAAGTGTTGTGGCAGTTGCAAACGCCCGGCACGCGTGTCCGGGGTGTGCCCTCCCCTCACGGACGGCGCCGCCGCCGGCACCTAGAGGGGGGAAACGGACTCGGCGGGTCTACTGGGAGGGGATCTTGCTGTGGGTCTGGCCCGGATGTTGCTTCAAAGTGTTCCTACGGGCTGACCTAACACCACCGGGTGGGGAGGTCCACTGGTCAAAGCCCATCCGCGCAAAGTCAAAGGGCTAGATCCCGTGGTCAAACGCTACAGGGTTAGGCGGGACGGAGGCACTGGAGGGTAGCAATGCCACCGGAGCGTCGCACCGGGCCCTCATACATGCGGGGTGGTGTGGTGGCATGTCCGAAGAGGCGGGACGCGTCTCCGGGGCGTGGCCCCCCCTCACGGATGGCGATGACACGGTAGTAGACGTTCTGCAGTAATGATGCGGCGTCAATATTAATAATACTCGGAGCACGATAAAATCATGAGTTTTTTTGCACGACGTGGGCACATGTGCTATAGGAACGATGGTATTTTTTCATAATTTTTGGTGATGGAGAAGTATTCGAAAAATTCCCTCTACGCGGATTGCCCTTCGTGCGTCTACGGCTGTGGCCGGCGGCCTCCGGGTGCTAGCATGCCGCCAAATCTTGCGTAGGCGGCCTCTCATAAGTCTGGAAGTGTTGTGGCGGTTGCAAACGCCCGGCACGCGTGTCCGGGGTGTGCCCCCCTCACAGACGGCGCCGCCGCCGGCACCTGGAGGGGGAAACGGACGCGTCGGGTCTACACGGAGGGGATCTTGCTGTGGGTCTGGCCCGGATGTTGCTCCAAAGTATTCCTATGGGCTGACGTAGCACAACCGGGTGGGTAGGTCCACTGGTCAAAGCCCGTCCGTGCAAAGTCAAAGGGCTAGATCCCGTGGTCAAACGCTACAGGGTTAGGCGGGACGGAGGCACTGGGGGTAGCAATGCCACCGGAGCGTCGCACCGGGCCCTCATACATGTGAGGTGGTGTGGTGGCATGTACGAAGAGGCGGGACGCGTCTCCGGGGCGTGGCCCCCCCTCACGGACGGCGATGACACGGTAGTAGATGTTCTGCGGTAATGATGCGGCATCTATATTAATAATACTCAGAGCGCGATAAAATCATGAGTTTTTTTGCACGACGTGGGCACATGTGCTATAGGAACGATGGTATTTTTTCATAATTTTTGGTGATGGAGAAGTATCCGAAAAATTCCCTCTACGCGGATTGCCCTTCGCGCGTCTACGGCTGTGGCCGCCGGCCTCCGGGGGCTAGCATGCCGCCAAATCTTGCGTAGGCGGCCTCTCACAAGTCTGGAGGTGTTGTGGCGGTTGCAAACGCCCGGCACGCGTGTCCGAGGTGTGCCCCCCTCACGGACGGTGCCGCCGCCGGCACCTGGAGAGGGGAAACGGACGCGGCAGGTCTACTCGGAGGGGATCTTGCTGTGGGTCTGGCCCGGATGTTGCTCCAAAGTGTTCCTATGGGCTGACCTAACACAACCGGGTGGGGAGGTCCACAGGTCAAAGCCCGTCCGTGCAAAGTCAAAGGGCTAGATCCCGTGGTCAAACGCTACAGGGTTAGGCGGGACGGAGGCACTGGGGGTAGCAATGCCACCGGAGCGTCGCACCGGGCCCTCATACATGTGAGGTGGTGTGGTGGCATGTACGAAGAGGCGGGACGCGTCTCCGGGGCGTGGCCCCCCCTCACGGACGGCGATGACACGGTAGTAGATGTTCTGCGGTAATGATGCGGCATCAATATTAATAATACTCGGAGCGCGATAAAATCATGAGTTTTTTTGCACGACGTGGGCACATGTGCTATAGGAACGATGGTATTTTTTCATAATTTTTGGTGATGGAGAAGTATCCGAAAAATTCCCTCTACGCGGATTGCCCTTCGCGCGTCTACGGCTGTGGCCGCCGGCCTCCGGGGGCTAGTATGCCGCCAAATCTTGCGTAGGCGGCCTCTCACAAGTCTGGAGGTGTTGTGGCGGTTGCAAACGCCCGGCACGCGTGTCCGAGGTGTGCCCCCCTCACGGACGGTGCCGCCGCCGGCACCTGGAGAGGGGAAACGGACGCGGCAGGTCTACTCGGAGGGGATCTTGCTGTGGGTCTGGCCCGGATGTTGCTCCAAAGTGTTCCTATGGGCTGACCTAACACAACCGGGTGGGGAGGTCCACAGGTCAAAGCCCGTCCGTGCAAAGTCAAAGGGCTAGATCTTGTGGTCAAACGCTACAGGGTTAGGCGGGACGGAGGCACTGGGGGTAGCAATGCCACCGGAGCGTCGCACCGGGCCCTCATACATGCGGGGTGGTGTGGTGGCATGTCCGAAGAGGCGGGACGCGTCTCCGAGGGGTGGCCCCTCCTCACGGACGGTGATGACACGGTAGTAGATGTTCTGCGGTAATGATCTGGCGTCAATATTAATAATATTCGGAGCGCGATAAAATCATGAGTTTTTTTGCACGACGTGGGCACATGTGCTATAGGAACGATGGTATTTTTTCATAATTTTTGGTGATGGAGAAGTATCTGAAAAATTCCCTCTACGCGAATTGCCCTTCGCGCGTCTACGGCTGTGGCCGGCGGCCTCCGGGGGCTAGCATGCCGCCAAATCTTGCGTAGGCGGCCTCTCACAAGTCTGTTAGTGTTGTGGCAGTTGCAAACGCCCGGCACCTGGAGGGGGAAAACGGACGCGTCGGGTCTACACGGAGGGGATCTTGCTGTGGGTCTGGCCCGGATGTCGCTCCAAAGTGTTCCTATGGGTTGACCTAACACAACCGGGTGCGGAGGTCCACTAGTCAAAGCTCGTCCGTGCAAAGTCAAAGGGCTAGATCCCGTGGTCAAACGCTACAGGGTTAGGCGGGACGGGGGCACTGGGGGTAGCAATGCCACCGGAGTGTCGCACCGGGCCCTCATACATGCGGGGTGGTGTGGTGTCATGTCCGAAGAGGCGGGACGCGTCTCCGGGGCGTGGCCCCCCCTCACGGACGGCGATGACACGGTAGTAGACGTTCTGCGGTAACGATGCGACGTCAATATTAATAATACTCGGAGCATGATAAAATCATGAGTTTTTTTGCACGACGTGGGCACATGTGCTATAGGAACGATGGTATTTTTTCATAATTTTTGGTGATGGAGAAGTATCCGAAAAATTCCCTCTACGCGGATTGCCCTTCGCGCGTCTACGGCTGTGGCCGGCGGCCTCCGGGGGCTAGCATGCCGCCAAATCTTGCGTAGGCGGCCTCTCACAAGTCTGGAAGTGTTGTTGCAGTTGCAAACGCCCGGCACGCGTGTCCGGGGTGTGCCCCCCTCACGGACGGCGCCGCCGACGACACCTGGAGGGGGGAAACGGACGCGTCGGGTCTACACGGAGGGGATCTTGCTGTGGGTCTGGCCCGGATGTGGCTCCAAAGTGTTCCTATGGGCTGGCCTAGCACAACCGGGTGGGGAGGTCCACTGGTCAAAGCCCATACATGCAAAGTCAAAGGGCTAGATCCCGTGGTCAAACGCTACAGGGTTAGGCGGGACGGAGGCACTGGGGGGGTAGCAATGCCACCGGAGCGTCGCACCGGGCCCTCATACATGCGGGGTGGTGTGGTGGCATGTCCGAAGAGGCGGGACGCGTCTCCGGGGCGTGGCCCCCCCTCACGGACGGCGATGACACGGTAGTAGACGTTCTGCGGTAACGATGCGGCGTCAATATTAATAATACTCGGAGCGCGATAAAATCATGAGTTTTTTGCACGACGTGGGCACATATGCTATAGGAACGATGGTATTTTCTCATAATTTTTGGTGATGGAGAAGTATCCGAAAAATTCCCTCTACGCGGATTGCCCTTCGCGCGTCTACGGCTATGGCCGGCGGCCTCCGGGGGCTAGCATGGCGCCAAATCTTGTGTAGGCGGCCTCTCACAAGTCTGGAAGTGTTGTGGCCGTTGCAAACGCCCGGCACGCGTGTCCGGGGTGTGCCCCCCTCACGGACGGCGCCGCCGCCGGCACCTGGAGGGGGGGAAACGGACGCGTCGGGTCTACACGGAGGGGATCTTGCTGTGGGTCTGGACCGGATGTTGCTCCAAAGTGTTCCTATGGGCTGACCTAACACAACCGGGTGGGGAGGTCCACTGGTCAAAGCCCGTCCATTCAAAGTCAAAGGGCTAGATCCCGTGGTCAAAGGCTACAGGGTTAGGCGGGACAGAGGCACTGGGGGTAGCAATGCCACCGGAGCGTCGCACCGGGCCCTCATACATGTGGGGTGGTGTGGTGGCATGTCCGAAGAGGCGGGACGCGTCTCCAGGGCGTGGCCCCCCTCACGGACGGCGATGACACGGTAGTAGACGTTCTGTAGTAACGATGCGGCGTCAATATTAATAATACTCGGAGCGTGATAAAATCATGAGTTTTTTTTGCACGACGTGGGCACATGTGCTATAGGAATGATGGTATTTTTTCATAATTTTTGGTGATGGAGAAGTATTCGAAAAATTCCCTCTACGCGGATTGCCCTTCGTGCGTCAACGGCTGTGGCCGGCGGACTCCGGGGCTAGCATGCCGCCAAATCTTGCGTAGGCAGCCTCTCACAAGTCTGGAAGTGTTGTGGCGGTTGCAAACGCCCGGCACGCGTGTCCGGGGTGTGCCCCCCCCTCACGGACGGCGCCGCCGCCGGCACGTGGAGGGGGGAAACGGACTCGGCGGGTCTACTCGGAGGGGATCTTACTGTGGGTCTGGCCTGGATTTTGATGCAAAGTGTTCTTATGGGCTGACCTAACACAACCGGGTGGGGAGGTCCACTGGTCAAAGCCCATCCATGCAAAGTCAAAGGGCTAGATCCCGTGGTCAAACGCTACAGGGTTAGGCGGGATGGGGGCACTAGGGGGTAGCAATGCCACCGGAGCGTCGCACCGGGCCCTCCTACATGCGGGGTGGTGTGGTGGCATGTCCGAAGAGGCGGGACGCGTCTCCGGGGCGTGCCCCCCCCCCTCACGGACGGCGATGACACGGTAGTAGACGTTCTGCGGTAACGATGCGGCGTCAATATTAATAATACTCGGAGCGCGATAAAATCATGAGTTTTTTTGCACGACGTGGGCACATGTGCTATAGGAACGATGGTATTTTTTCATAATTTTTGGTGATGGAGAAGTATCTGAAAAATTCCCTCTACGCGGATTGCCCTTCGTGCGTCTACGGCTGTGGCCGGCGGCCTCCGGGGGCTAGTATGCCACCAAATCTTGCGTAGTAGGCCTCTCACAAGTCTGGAAGTGTTGTGGTGGTTGCAAACGCCCGGCACGCGTGTCCGGGGTGTACCCCCCTCATGGACGGCGCCGCCGCCGGCACCTGGAGGGGGGAAACGGACGCGTCGGGTCTACACGGAGGGATCTTGCTGTGGGTCTGGCCTGGATGTTGCTCCAAAGTGTTCCTATGGGCTGACCTAACACAATCGGGTGGGGAGGTCCACTGGTCAAAGCCCGTCCGTGCAAAGTCAAAGGGCTAGATCCCGTGGTCAAACGGTACAGGGTTAGGCGGGACGGGGGCACTCGGGGGTGGCAATGCCACCGGAGCGTCACACCGGGCCCTCATACATGCGGGATGGTGTGGTGGCATGTCCGAAGAGGCGGGACGCGTCTCCGGGGCGTGGCCCCCCCTCATGGACGGCGATGACGTGGTAGTAGACGTTCTGCGGTAACGATGCGGCGTCAATATTACTAAATACTCGCAGCGTGATAAAATCATGAGTTTTTTTGCACGACGTGGGCACATGTGCTATAGGAACGATGGTAAATTTTCATAATTTTTGGTGATGGAGAAGTATCCGAAAAATTCCCTCTACGCGGATTGCCCTTCGCGCGTCTACGGCTGTGGCCGGCGGCCTCCGGGGGCTAGCATGCCGCCAAATCTTGCGTAGGCGGCCTCTCACAAGTCTGTAAGTGTTGTGGCGGTTGCAAACGCCCGGCACGCGTGTCCGGGGTGTGCCCCCCCTCACGGACGGCGTCGCTGCCGGCACCTGGAGGGGGGAAACGGACGCGCCGGGTCTACACGGAGGGGATCTTGCTGTGGGTCTAGCCCGGATGTCACTCCAAAGTGTTCCTATGGGCTGACCTAACACAACCGGATGGGGAGGTCCACTGGTCAAAGCTCGTCCGTGCAAAGTCAAAGGGCTAGATCCTGTGGTCAAACGCTACAGGGTTAGGCTGGACGGGGGCACTGGGGGTAGCAATGCCACCGGAGCGTCGCACCGGGCCCTCATACATGCGGGGTGGTGTGGTGGCATGTCCGAAGAGGCGGGACGTGTCTCCGGGGCGTGGCCCCCCCTCACGGACGGCGATGACACGGTAGTAGACGTTCTGCGGTAACGATGCGGCATCAATATTAATAATACTCGGAGCGCGATAAAATCATGAGTTTTTTTGCACGACGTGGGCACATGTGCTATAGGAACGATGGTATTTTTTCATAATTTTTGGTGATGGAGAAGTATCCGAAAAATTCCCTCTACACCCCCTTCGCGCGTCTACGGCTGTGGCCGGCAGCCTCCGGGGGCTAGCATGCCGCCAAATCTTGCGTAGGCGGCCTCTCACAAGTCTGGAAGTGTTGTTGCGGTTGCAAACGCCCGGCACGCGTGTCCGGGGTGTGCCCCCCTCACGGACGGTGCCGCCGCCGGCACCTGGAGGGGGAAACGGACGCGTCGGGTCTACACAGAGGGGATCTTGCTGTGGGTCTGGCCCGGATGTTGCTCCAAAGTGTTCCTATGGGCTGACCTAGCACAACCGGGTGGGGAGGTCAACTGGTCAAAGCCCATCCGTGCAAAGTCAAAGGGCTAGATCCCGTGGTCAAACGCTACAGGGTTAGGCGGGACGGATGCACTAGGGGTAGCAATGCCACCGGAGCGTCGCACCGGGACCTCATACATGCGGGGTGGTGTGGTGGCATGTCCGAAGAGGCGGGACGCGTCTCCGGGACGTGGCCCCCCCTCACGGACGGCGATGACACTGTAGTAGACGTTCTGCAGTAACGATGCGGCGTCAATATTAATAATACTCAGAGCGTGATAAAATCATGAGTTTTTTTGCACGATGTGGGCACATGTGCTATAGGAACGATGGTATTTTTTCATAATTTTTGGTGATGGAGAAGTATCCGAAAAATTCCCTCTACACGGATTGCCCTTCGCGCGTATACGGCTGTGGCCGGCGGCCTCCAGGGGCTAGCATGCCGCCAAATCTTGCGTAGGCGGCCTCTCACAAGTCTGGAAGTGTTGTGGCGGTTGCAAACGCCCGGCACGCGTGTCCGGGGTGTGCCCCCCTCACGAACGGTGCCGCCGCCGGCACCTGGAGGGGGGAAATGGACGCGTCAGGTCTACACGGAGGGGATCTTGCTGTGGGTCTGGCCCGGATGTTGCTCCAAAGTGTTCCTATGGGCTAACCTAACACAACCGAGTGGGGAGGTCCACTGGTCAAAGCCCGTCCGTGCAAAGTCAAAGGGCTAGATCCCGTGGTCAAACGCTACAGGGTTAGGCGGGATGGGGGCACTAGGGGGTAGCAATGCCACCGGAGCGTCACACTGGGCCCTCGTACATGCGGGGTGGTGTAGTGGCATGTCCGAAGAGGCGGGACGCGTCTCCGGGGCGTGGCCCCCCTCACGGACGGTGATGACACGGTAGTAGACGTTCTGCGGTAACGATGCAGCGTTAATATTACTAAATACTCAGAGCGCGATAAAATCATGAGTTTTTTTTGCACGACGTGGGCACATGTGCTATAGGAACGATGGTAAATTTTCATAATTTTTGGTGATGGAGAAGTATCCGAAAAATTCCCTCTACGCGGATTGCCCTTCGCGCGTCTACGGCTGTGGCCGGCGGCCTCCGGGGGCTAGCATGCCGCCAAATCTTGTGTAGGCGGCCTCTCACAAGTCTGTAAGTGTTGTGGCGGTTGCAAACGCCTGGCACGCGTGTCCGAGGTGTGCCCCCCTCACGGACGGCGCCGCCACCGGCACCTGGAGGGGGGAAACGGACGAGTCGGGTCTACACGGAGGGGATCTTGCTGTGGGTCTAGCCCAGATGTCGCTCCAAAGAGTTCCTATGGGCTGACCTAACACAACCGGGTGGGGAGGTCCACTGGTCAAAGCTCGTCCGTGCAAAGTCAAAGTGCTAGATCCCATGGTCAAATGCTACAGGGTTAGGCGGGACAAGGGCACTGGGGGGTAGCAATGCCACCGGAGCATTGCACCGGGCCATCATACATGCGGGGTGGTGTGGTGGCATGTCCGAAGATGCGGGACGCATCTCCGGGGTGTGCCCCCCCTCACGGACGGCGATGACACGGTAGTAGATGTTCTGCGGTAACGATGCAGCGTCAATATTAATAATACTCGGAGCACGATAAAATCATGAGTTTTTTTGCACGACGTGGGCACATGTGCTATAGGAACGATGGTATTTTTTCATAATTTCTGGTGATGGAGAAGTATCCGAAAAATTCCCTCTACGCGGATTGCCCTTCGCGCGTCTACGGCTATGGCCGGCGGCCTCCGGGGGCTAGCATGCAGCCAAATCTTGCGTAGGCGGCCTCTCACAAGTCTGGAAGTGTTGTGGCGGTTGCAAACGCACGGCACGCGTGTCCGGGGTGTGCCCCCCTCACGGACGGCGCCGCCGCCGGCACCTGGAGGGGGGAAACGGACGCGTCGGGTCTACACGGAGGGGATCTTGCTGTGGGTCTGGCCCGGATGTTGCTCCAAAGTGTTCCTATGGGCTGACCTAACACAACCGGGTGGAGAGGTCCACTGGTCAAAGCCCGTCCGTGCAAAGTCAAAGGGCTAGATCCCGTGGTCAAACGCTACAGGGTTAGGCGGGACGGAGGCACTGGGGGTAGCAATGCCACCGGAGCGTCGCACCGGACCCTCATACATGCGGGGTGGTATGGTGGCATGTCCGAAGAGGCGGGACGCGTCTCCGGGGCGTGGCCCCCCCTCACGGACGACGATGACACGGTAGTAGACGTTCTGCGGTAACGATGCAGCGTCAATATTAATAATACTCGGAGCGCGATAAAATAATGAGTTTTTTTGCACGACGTGGGCACATGTGCTGTAGGAACGATGGTATTTTTTTCATAATTTTTGGTGATGGAGAAGCATCCGAAAAATTCCCTCTACGCAGATTGCCCTTCGCGCGTCTACGGCTATGGCGGCAGCCTCCGGGAGCTAGCATGCCGCTAAATCTTGCGTAGGCGGCCTCTCACAAGTCTGGAAGTGTTGTGGCGGTTGCAAACGCCCGGCACGCGTGTCCGGGGTGTGCCCCCCCTCACGGACGGCGCCGCCTCCGGCACCTGAAGGGGGTAAACGGACGCGTCGGGTCTACACGGAGGGGATCTTGCTGTGGGTCTGGCCCGGATGTTGCTCCAAAGTGTTCCTATGGGCTGACCTAACACAACCGGGTGGGGAGATCCACTGGTCAAAGCCCATCCGTGCAAAGTCAAAGGGCTAGATCACGTGGTCAAACGCTACAGGGTTAGGCGGGATGGGGGCACTGGGGGGTAGCAATGCCACCGGATCATCGCACCGGGCCCTCATACATGCGGGGTGGTCTGGTGGCATGTCCGAAGAGGCGGGATGCGTCTCTGGGGCGTGCCCCCCCCCTCACGGACGGCGATGACACGGTAGTAGACGTTCTGCGGTAACGATGCGGCTTCAATATTACTAAATACTCGGTGCGCGATAAAATCTTGAGGTTTTTTTGCACGACGTAGGCACATGTGCTATAGGAACAATGGTATTTTTTCATAATTTTTGGTAATGTAGAAGTATCCGAAAAATTCCCTCTACGCAGATTGCCCTTCGCGCGTCTACGGCTATGGCCGGCAGCCTCCGGGGGCTAGCATGCCGCCAAATCTTGCATAGGCGGCCTCTCACAAGTCTGGAAGTGTTGTGGCGGTTGCAAACGCCCGGCACGTGTGTCGGTGGTGTGCCCCCCTCACGGACGGCGCCGCCGCCGGCACCTGGAGGGGGGAAACGGACGAGTCGGGTCTACACGGAGGGGATCTTGCTGTGGGTCTGGCCCGGATGTCGCTCCAAAGTGTTCCTATGGGCTGACCTAACACAACCGGGTGGGGAGGTCCACTGGTTAAAGCTCGTCCGTGCAAAGTCAAAGGGCTAGATCCCATTATCAAACGCTACAGGGTTAGGCGGGACGGGGGCACTGGGGGGTAGCAATGCCACCGGAGCGTCGCACCGGGCCCTCATACATGCGGGGTGGTGTGGTGGCATGTCCGAAGAGGCGGGACGCGTCTCCGGGGCGTGGCCCCCCCTCACGGACGGCGATGACACGGTAGTAGATGTTCTGCAGTAACGATGCGGCGTCAATATTACTAAATACTCGGAGCGTGATAAAATCATGAGTTTTTTTGCACGACGTGGGCACATGTGCTATAGGAACGATGGTAATTTTTCATAATTTTTGGTGATGGAGAAGTATCCGAAAATATCCCTCTACGCGGATTGCCCTTCGCGCGTCTACGACTGTGGCCGGCGGCCTCCGGGGCTAGCATGCCGCCAAATCTTGCGTAGGCGGCCTCTCACAAGTCTGGAAGTGTTGTAGCGGTTGCAAACGCCCGGCACGCGTGTCCGGGGTGTGCCCCCCTCATGGACAGCGCCGCCGCCGGCACCTGGAGGGGGGAGACGGACGCGTCGGGTCTACACGGAGGGGATCTTGCTGTGTGTCTGGCCCGGATGTTGCTCCAAAGTGTTACTATGGGCTGACCTAGCACAACCGGGTGGGGAGGTCCACTGGTCAAAGCCCGTCCGTGCAAAGTCAAAGGGCTAGATCCCGTGGTCAAACGCTACAGGGTTAGGCGGGGCGGAGGCACTGGGGGGTAGCAATGCCACCGGAGCGTCGCACCGGGCCCTCATACATGCGGGGTGGTGTGGTGGCATGTCCGAAGAGGCGGGACGCGTCTCCGGGGCGTGGCCCCCCCTCACGGACGGCGATGACACGGTAGTAGACGTTCTGGAATAACGATGCGGCGTCAATATTAATAATACTCAGAGCACGATAAAATCATGAGTTTTTTTGCACGACGTGGGCACATGTGCGATAGGAACGATGGTATTTTTTCATAATTTTTGGTGATGGAGAAGTATCCGAAAAATTCCCTCTACGCGGATTGCCCTTCGCGCGTCTACGGCTGTGGCCGGCGGCCTCCGGGGGCTAGCATGCCGCCAAATCTTGCGTAGGCGTCCTCTCACAAGTCTGGAAGTGTTGTGGCGGTTGCAAACGCCCGGCACGCGTGTCCGGGGTGTGCCCCCCTCTCGGACGGCGCCGCCGCCGGCACCTGGAGGGGGGAAACGGACGCGTCGGGTCTACACGGAGGGGATCTTGCTGTGGGTCTGGACCGGATGTTGCTCCAAAGTGTTTCTATGGGCTGACCTAACACAACCGGGTGGAGAGGTCCACTGGTCAAAGCCCGTCCGTGCAAAGTCAAAGGGCTAGATCCCGTGGTCAAACGCTACAGGGTTAGGCGGGACGGAGGCACTAGGGGGTAGCAATGCCACCGGAGCGTTGCACCGGGCCCTCATACATGTGGGGTGGTGTGGTGGCATGTCCGAAGAGGCGGGACGCGTCTCCGGGGCGTGGCCCCCCCTCACGGACGGCGATGACACGGTAGTAGACGTTCTGCAGTAACGATGCGGCGTCAATATTAATAATACTCGTAGCGC
>NW_025228326.1:73762-74862 GCF_018294505.1 Triticum aestivum | reverse complement strand
GGATGCACTTCGTGTACAAAACGGACAATCTCTTTCAAAGTATCAGGATCTCATACGGAAACTCGTCTGCTACAAGGGGATTTCATTCTTTAAACCTTATTTGAACTCCTGACTTTTTGTGTGTTCAAAATGCACCATTCAAAGCCACATCATCATTTTTCAATCCTTTCTGACTTCATTTGTTATTTCTCATGCATTTACTAATTATTTTGAGCTATAAGACCCTAAAATTGAAAAGCATTTCAAATGAACTCTGAAAAGGTTGAAAGTTGGCATGATAACATCATTTCATCCACATAGCATGTGCAAGAAAGTTAAGAGGGTTACGGCAAAAACTGGATGCACTTCGTGTACAAAACGGACAATCTCTTTCAAAGTATCAGGATTTCATACGGAAACTCGTCTGTTACAAAGGGATTTCATTTTTTAAACCTTATTTGAACTCCTGACTTTTTGTGTGTTCAAAATGCACCATTCAAAGCCACATCATCTTTTTTCAATCCTTTCTGCCTTCATATGTTATTTCTCATGCATTTACTAATTATTTTGAGCTATAAGACCCTAAAATTCAAAAGCATTTCAAATGAACTCTGAAAAGGTTGAAAGTTGGCATGATATCATCATTTCATCCACACAGCATGTGCAAGAAAGTTGAGAGGGTTAAGGCAAAAACTGGATGCACTTCGTGTACAAAACGGACAATCTCTTTCAAAGTATCAGGATTTCATACGGAAACTCGTCTGTTACAAGGAGATTTCATTTTTTAAACCTTATTTGAACTCCTGACTTTTTGTGTGTTCAAAATGCACCATTCAAAGCCACATCATCAGTTTTCAATCCTTTCTGACTTCATTTGTTATTTCTCATGCATTTACTAATTATTTTGAGCTATAAGACCCTAAAATTGAAAAGCATTTCAAATGAACTCTGAAAAGGTTGAAAGTTGGCATGATAACATCATTTCATCCACATAGCATGTGCAAGAAAGTTAAGAGGGTTACGGCAAAAACTGGATGCACTTCGTGTACAAAACGGACAATCTCTTTCAAAGTATCAGGATTTCATACGGAAACTCGTCTGTTACAAAGGGATTTCATTTT
>NW_025228326.1:69932-70195 GCF_018294505.1 Triticum aestivum | reverse complement strand
TTGAAAGTTGGCATGATATCATCATTTCATCCACATAGCATGTGCAAGAAAGTTGAGAGGGTTACGGCAAAAACTGGATGCACTTCGTGTACAAAACGGACAATCTCTTTCAAAGTATCAGGATCTCATACGGAAACTCGTCTGTTACAAGGGGATTTCATTTTTTAAACCTTATTTGAACTCCTGACTTTTTGTGTGTTCAAAATGCACCATTCAAAGCCACATCATCATTTTTCAATCCTTTCTGACTTCATTTGTTATTT
>NW_025228326.1:64487-65082 GCF_018294505.1 Triticum aestivum | reverse complement strand
ACCTTATTTGAACTCCTGACTTTTTGTGTGTTCAAAATGCACCATTCAAAGCCACATCATCATTTTTCAATCCTTTCTGACTTCATTTGTTATTTCTCATGCATTTACTAATTATTTTGAGCTATAAGACCCTAAAATTGAAAAGCATTTCAAATGAACTCTGAAAAGGTTGAAAGTTGGCATGATATCATCATTTCATCCACATAGCATGTGCAAGAAAGTTGAGAGGGTTACGGCAAAAACTGGACGCACTTCGTGTACAAAACGGACAATCTCTTTCAAAGTATCAGGATTTCATACGGAAACTCGTCTGTTACAAAGGGATTTCATTATTTAAACCTTATTTGAACTCCTGACTTTTTGTGTGTTTAAAATGCACCATTCAAAGCCACATCATCACTTTTCAATCCTTTCTGCCTTCATTTGTTATTTCTCATGCATTTACTAATTATTTTGAGCTATAAGACCCTAAAATTGAAAAGCGTTTCAAATGAACTCTGAAAAGGTTGAAAGTTGGCATGATATCATCATTTCATCCACATAGCATGTGCAAGAAAGTTAAGAGGGTTACGGCAAAAACTGGATGCACTTCGTG
>NW_025228326.1:54663-56961 GCF_018294505.1 Triticum aestivum | reverse complement strand
GTTCAAAATGCACCATTCAAAGCCACATCACCATTTTTCAATCCTTTCTGACTTCATTTAATATTTCTCATGCATTTACTAATTATTTTGAGCTATAAGACCCTAAAATTGAAAAGCATTTCAAATGAACTCTGAAAAGGTTGAAAGTTGGCATGATATCATCACTTCATGCACATAGCATGTGCAAGAAAGTTGAGAGGGTTACGGCAAAAACTGGATGCACTTCGTGTACAAAACGGACAATCTCTTTCAAAGTATCAGGATTTCATACGGAAACTCGTCTGTTACAAAGGGATTTCATTTTTTAAACCTTATTTGAACTCCTCACTTTTTGTGTGTTCAAAATGCACCATTCAAAGCCACATCATCATTTTTCAATCCTTTCTGCCTTCATTTGTTATTTCTCATGCATTTACTAATTATTTTGAGCTATAAGACCCTAAAATTGAAAAGCATTTCAAATGAACTCTGAAAAGGTTGAAAGTTGGCATGATATCATCATTTCATCCACATAGCATGTGCAAGAAAGTTGAGAGGGTTACGGCAAAAACTGGATGCACTTCGTGTACAAAACGGACAATCTCTTTCAAAGTATCAGGATTTCATCCGGAAAGTCGTCTGTTACAAAGGGATTTCATTTTTTAAACCTTATTTGAACTCCTGACTTTTTGTGTGTTCAAAATGCACCATTCAAAGCCACATCATCATTTTTCAATCCTTTCTGACTTCATTTGTTATTTCTCATGCATTTACTAATTATTTTGAGCTATAAGACCCTAAAATTGAAAAGCATTTCAAATGAACTCTGAAAAGGTTGAAAGTTGGCATGATATCATCATTTCATCCACATAGCATGTGCAAGAAAGTTGAGAGGGTTACGGCAAAAACTGGACGCACTTCATGTACAAAACGGACAATCTCTTTCAAAGTATCAGGATTTCATACGGAAACTCGTCTGTTACAAAGGGATTTCATTATTTAAACCTTATTTGAACTCCTGACTTTTTGTGTGTTTAAAATGCACCATTCAAAGCCACATCATCATTTTTCAATCCTTTCTGCCTTCATTTGTTATTTCTCATGCATTTACTAATTATTTTGAGCTATAAGACCCTAAAATTGAAAAGTGTTTCAAATGAACTCTGAAAAGGTTGAAAGTTGGCATGATATCATCATTTCATCCACATAGCATGTGCAAGAAAGTTGAGAGGGTTATGGCAAAAACTGGATGCACTTCGTGTACAAAACGGACAATCTCTTTCAAAGTATCAGGATTTCATACGGAAACTCGTCTGTTACAAGGGGATTTCATTTTTTTAACCTTATTTGAACTCCTGACTTTTTGTGTGTTCAAAATGCACCATTCAAAGCCACATCATCATTTTTCAATCCTTTCTGACTTCATTTGTTATTTCTCATGCATTTACTAATTATTTTGAGCTATAAGACCCTAAAATTGAAAAGCATTTCAAATGAACTCTGAAAAGGTTGAAAGTTGGCATGATATCATCATTTCATGCACATAGCATGTGCAAGAAAGTTGAGAGGGTTACGGCAAAAACTGGATGCACTTCGTGTACAAAACGGACAATCTCTTTCAAAGTATCAGGATTTCATACGGAAACTCGTCTGTTACAAAGGGATTTCATTTTTTAAACCTTATTTGAACTCCTGACTTTTTGTGTGTTCAAAATGCACCATTCAAAGCCACATCATCATTTTTCAATCCTTTCTGACTTCATTTGTTATTTCTCATGCATTTACTAATTATTTTGAGCTATAAGACCCTAAAATGGAAAAGCATTTCAAATGAACTCTGAGAAGGTTGAAAGTTGGCATGATATCATCATTTCATGCACATAGAATGTGCAAAAAAGTTGAGACGGTTACGGCAAAAACTGGATGCACTTCGTGTACAAAATGGACAATCTCTTTCAAAGTATCAGGATTTCATACGGAAACTCATCTGTTACAAAGGGATTTCATTTTTTAAACCTTATTTGAACTCCTGACTTTTTGTGTGTTCAAAATGCACCATTCAAAGCCACATCATCATTTTTCAATCCTTTCTGCCTTCATTTGTTATTTTTCATGCATTTACTAATTATTTTGAGCTATAAGACCCTAAAATTGAAAAGCATTTCAAACGAACTCTGAAAAGGTTGAAAGTTGGCATGATATCATCATTTCATCCACATAGCATGTGCAAGAAAGTTGAGAGGGTTACGGCAAAAACTGGATGCACTTCGTGTACAAAACGGACAATCTCTTTCAAAGTATCAGGATTTCATCCGGAAA
>NW_025228326.1:53741-54424 GCF_018294505.1 Triticum aestivum | reverse complement strand
TTTTGTGTGTTCAAAATGCACCATTCAAAGCCACATCATCATTTTTCAATCCTTTCTGACTTCATTTGTTATTTCTCATGCCTTTACTAATTATTTTGAGCTATAAGACCCTAAAATTGAAAAGCATTTCACATGAACTCTGAAAAGGTTGAAAGTTGGCATGATATCATCATTTCATCCACATAGCATGTGCAAGAAAGTTGAGAGGGTTACGGCGAAAACTGGATGCACTTCGTGTACAAAACGGACAATCTCTTTCAAAGTATCAGGATTTCATACGGAAACTCGTCTGTTACAAAGGGATTTCATTTTTTAGACCTTATTTGAACTCCTGACTTTCTGTGTGTTCAAAATGCACCATTCAAAGCCACATCATCATTTTTCAATCCTTTATGACTTCATTTGTTATTTCTCATGCATTTACTAATTATTTTGAGCTATAAGACCCTAAAATTGAAAAGCATTTCAAATGAACTCTGAAAAGGTTGAAACTTGGCATGATATCATCATTTCATCCACATAGCATGTGCAAGAAAGTTGAGAGGGTTACGGCAAAAACTGGACGCACTTCATGTACAAAACGGACAATCTCTTTCAAAGTATCAGGATTTCATACGGAAACTCGTCTGTTACAAAGGGATTTCATTATTTAAACCTTATTTGAACTCCTGACTTTTTGTGTG
>NW_025228326.1:52318-53660 GCF_018294505.1 Triticum aestivum | reverse complement strand
AATCCTTTATGACTTCATTTGTTATTTCTCATGCATTTACTAATTATTTTGAGCTATAAGACCCAAAAATTGAAAAGCATTTGAAATGAACTCCGAAAAGGTTGAAAGTTCGCATGGTATCATCATTTCATCCACATAGCATGTGCAAGAAAGTTGAGAGGGTTACGGCAAAAACTGGATGCACTTCGTGTACAAAACAGACAATCTCTTGCAAAGTATCAGGATTTCATACGGAAACTCGTCTGTTACAAAGGGATTTCATTTTTTTAAACTTATTTCAACTCCTGACTTTTTGTGTGTTCAAAATGCACCATCGAAAGCCACATCAGCATTTTTCAATCCTTTCTGACTTCATTTGTTATTTTTCATGCATTTACTAATTATTTTGAGCTATAAGACCCTAAAATTGAAAAGCATTTCAAATGAACTCCGAAAAGGTTGAAAGTTGGCATGGTATCATCATTTCATCCACATAGCATGTGCAAGAAAGGTGAGAGGGTTACGGCAAAACCTGGATGCACTTCGTGTACAAAACGGACAATCTCTTGCAAAGTATCAGGATTTCATACGGAAACTCGTCTGTTACAAAGGGATTTCATTTTTTAAAACTTATTTGAACTCCTGACTTTTTGTGTGTTCAAAATGCACCATTCAAATCCACATCATCATTTTTCAATCCTTTCTGACTTCATTTGTTATTTTTCATGCATTTACTAATTATTTTGAGCTATAAGACCCTAAAATTGAAAAGCATTTCAAATGAACTCTGAAAAGGTTGAAAGTTGGCATGGTATCATAATTTCATCCACATAGCATATGCAAGAGAGTTGAGAGGGTTACGGCAAAAGCTGGATGCACTTCGTGTACAAAACGGACAATCTCTTCCAAAGTATCAGGATTTCATACGGAAACTCGTCTGTTACAAAGGGATTTCATTTTTTAAAACTTATTTGAACTCCTGATTTTTGTGTGTTGAAAATGCACCATTCAAAGCCACATCATCATTTTTCAATCCTTTCTGACTTCATTTGTTATTTTTCATGCATTTTCTAATTATTTTGAGCTATAAGACCCTAAAATTGAAAAGCATTTCAAATGAACTCCGAAAAGGTTGAAAGTTGGCATGGTATCATCATTTCATCCACATAGCATGTGCAAGAAAGTTGAGAGGGTCACGGCAAAAACTGGATGCACTTCGTGTACAAAACGGACAATCTCTTGCAAAGTATCAAGATTTCATACGGAAACTCGTCTGTTACAAAGGGATTTCATTTTTTTAAACTTATTTGAACTCCTGACTTTTTGTGTGTTCAAAATGCACCATCCAATGCCACATCATCAT
>NW_025228326.1:51524-52148 GCF_018294505.1 Triticum aestivum | reverse complement strand
CTGAAAAGGTTGAAACTTGGCATGGTATCATCATTTCATCCACATAGCATGTGCAAGAAAGTTGAGAGGGTTACGGCAAAAACTGGATGCACTTAGTCTACAAAATGGACAATCTCTTTCAAAGTATCAGGATTTCATACGGAAACTCGTCTGTTACAAACGGATTTCATTTTTTAAAACTTATTTGAACTCCTGATTTTGTGTGTGTTGGAAATGCACCATTCAAAGCCACATCATCATTTTTCAATCCTTTCTAACTTCATTTGTTATTTTTCATGCATTATCTAATTATTTTGAGCTATAAGACCCTAAAATTGAAAAGAATTTCAAATGAACTCTGAAAAGGTTGAAACTTGGCATGGTACCATCATTTCATCCACATAGCATGTGCAAGAAAGTTGAGAGGGTTACGGCAAAAACTGGATGCACTTCGTGTACAAAACGGACAATCGCTTTCAAAGTATCAGGATTTCATACGGAAACTCGTCTGTTACAAAGGGATTTCATTTTTGAAAACTTATTTGAACTCCTGACTTTTTGTGTGTTCAAAATGCACCATTCAAAGCCACATCATCATTTTTCAATCCTTTCTGACTTCATATGTTATTTTTCATGCATTTTCTA
>NW_025228326.1:50421-51514 GCF_018294505.1 Triticum aestivum | reverse complement strand
AGGATTTCAGACGGAAACTCGTCTGTTACAAAGGGATTTCATTTTTTAAAACTTATTTGAACTCCTGATTTTTTGTGTGTTCGAAATGCACCATTCAAAGCCACATCATCATTTTTCAATCCTTTATGACTTCATTTTTTATTTTTCATGCATTTTCTAATTATTTTGAGCTATAAGACCCTAAAATTGAAAAGCATTTCAAATGAACTCTGAAAAGGTTGAAACTTGGCATGGTATCATCATTTCATCCACATAGCATGTGCAAGAAAGTTGAGAGGGTTACGGCAAAAACTGGATGCACTTAGTCTACAAAACGGACAATCTCTTTCAAAGTATCAGGATTTCATACGGAAACTCGTCTGTTACAAACGGATTTCATTTTTTTAAACTTATTTGAACTCCTGATTTTGTGTGTGTTGGAAATGCACCATTCAAAGCCACATCATCATTTTTCAATCCTTTCTAACTTCATTTGTTATTTTTCATGCATTATCTAATTATTTTGAGCTATAAGACCCTAAAATTGAAAAGCATTTCAAATGAACTCTGAAAAGGTTGAAACTTGGCATGGTACCATCATTTCATCCACATAGCATGTGCAAGAAAGTTGAGAGGGTTACGGCAAAAACTGGATGCACTTCGTGTACAAAACGGACAATCGCTTTCAAAGTATCAGGATTTCATACGGAAACTCGTCTGTTACAAAGGGATTTCATTTTTGAAAACTTATTTGAACTCCTGACTTTTTGTGTGTTCAAAATGCACCATTCAAAGCCACATCATCATTTTTCAATCCTTTCTGACTTCATATGTTATTTTTCATGCATTTTCTAATTATTTTGAGCTATAAGACCCTAAAATTGAAAAGCATTTCAAATGAACTCTGAAAAGGTTTAAAGTTGGCATGGTATCATCATTTCATCCACATAGCATGTGCTAGAAAGTTGAGAGGGTTACGGCAAAAACTGGATGCACTTCGTGTACAAAACGGACAATCTCTTTCAAAGTATCAGGATTTCAGACGGAAACTCGTCCGTTACAAAGGGAATTCATTTTTTAAAACTTATTTGAACTCCTGACTTTTGTGTGTTCA
>NW_025228326.1:49340-50411 GCF_018294505.1 Triticum aestivum | reverse complement strand
CCCTAAAATTGAAAAGCATTTCAAATGAACTCTGAAAAGGTTGAAAGTTGGCATGGTATCATCATTTCATCCACATAGCATGTGCAAGAAAGTTGAGAGGGTTACGGCAAAAACTGGATGCACTTCGTGCACAAAACGGACAATCTCTTTCAAAGTATCAGGATTTCAGACGGAAACTCGTCTGTTACAAAGGGAATTCATTTTTTAAAACTTATTTGAACTCCTGACTTTTGTGTGTTCAAAATACACCATTCAAAGCCACATCATCATTTTTCAATCCTTTCTGACTTCATTTGTTATTTTTCATGCATTTTCTAATTATTTTGAGCTATAAGACCCTAAAATTGAAAAGCATTTCAAATGAACTCTGAAAAGGTTGAAACTTGGCATGGTATCATCATTTCATCCACATAGCATGTGCAAGAAAGTTGAGAGGGTTACGGCAAAAACTGGATGCACTTCGTGTACAAAACGGACAATCTCTTTCAAAGTATCAAGATTTCATACGGAAACTCGTCTGTTACAAAGGGATTTCATTTTTTAAAACTTATTTGAACTCCTGACTTTTTGTGTGTTCGAAATGCACCATTCAAAGCCACATTATCAGTTTTCAATCCTTTTTGACTTCATTTGTTATTTTTCATGCATTTACTACTTATTTTGAGCTATAAGACCCTAAAATTGAAAAGCATTTCAAATGAACTCTGAAAAGGTTGAAACTTGGCATGGTATCATCATTTCATCCACATAGCATGTGCAAGAAAGTTGAGTGGGTTACGGCAAAAACTGGATGCACTTCGTGTACAAAACGGACAATCTCTTTCTAAGTATCAGGATTTCATACGGAAACTCGTCTGTTACAAAGGGATTTCATTTTTTTAAACTTATTTGAACTCCTGATTTTTTGTGTGTTCGAAATGCACCATTCAAAGCCACATCATCATTTTTCTATCCTTTCTGACTTCATTTGTTATTTTTCATGCATTATCTAATTATTTTGAGCTATAAGACCCTAAAATTGAAAAGCATTTCAAATGAACTCTGAAAAGGTTGAAACTTGGCATGGTATCA
>NW_025228326.1:48658-49319 GCF_018294505.1 Triticum aestivum | reverse complement strand
ATCATCCTTTCATCCACATAGCATGTGCAAGAAAGTTGAGAGGGTTACGGCAAAAACTGGATGCACTTCGTGTACAAAACGGACAATCTCTTTCAAAGTATTAGGATTTCATACGGAAACTCGTCTGTTACAAAGGGATTTCATTTTTTAAACTTATTTGAACTCCTGACTTTTTGTGTGTTCGAAATGCACCATTCAAAGCCACATTATCATTTTTCAATCCTTTCTGACTTCATTTGTTATTTTTCATGCATTTTCTAAATATTTTGAGCTATAAGACCCTAAAATTGAAAAGCATTTCAAATGAACTCTGAAAAGGTTGAAAGTTGGCATGGTATCATCATTTCATCCACATAGCATGTGCAAGAAAGTTGAGTGGGTTACGGCAAAAACTGGATGCACTTCGTGTACAAAACGGACAATCTCTTTCAAAGTATCAGGATTTCATACGGAAACTCGTCTGTTACAAACGGATTTCATTTTTTTAAACTTATTTGAACTCCTGATTTTTTTTGTGTTCGAAATGCACCATTCAAAGCCACATCATCATTTTTCAATCCTTTCTGACATCATTTGTTATTTTTCATGCATTTACTAATTATTTGAGCTATAAGACCCTAAAATTGAAAAGCATTTCAAATGAACTCTGAAAAGGTTGAAA
>NW_025228326.1:41597-44284 GCF_018294505.1 Triticum aestivum | reverse complement strand
CTGACTTTTTGTGTGTTCAAAATGCACCATTCAAAGCCACATCATCATTTTTCAATCCTTTCTGACTTCATTTGTTATTTTTCATGCATTATCTAATTATTTTGAGCTATAAGACCCTAAAATTGAAAAGCATTTCAAATGAACTCTGAAAAGGTTGAAAGTTGGCATGGTATCATCCTTTCATCCACATAGCACGTGCAAGAATGTTCAGAGTGTTACGGCAAAAACTAGATGCACTTCGTGTTCAAAACGGACAATCTCTTTCAAAGTATCAAGATTTCATACGGAAACTCGTCTGTTACAAAGGGATTTCATTTTTTAAAACTTATTTGAACTCCTGACTTTTTGTGTGTTCGAAATGCACCATTCAAAGCCACATCATCATTTTTCAATCCTTTCTGACTTCATTTGTTATTTTTCATGCATTTTCTAATTATTTTGAGCTATAAGACCCTAAAATTGAAAAGCATTTCAAATGAACTCTGAAAAGGTTGAAAGTTCGCATGGTATCATCATTTCATCCACATAGCATATGCAAGAAAGTTGAGAGGGTTACGGCAAAAACTGGATGCACTTCGTGTACAAAACGGACAATCTCTTTCAAAGTATCACGATTTCAGACGGAAACTCGTCTGTTACAAAGGGATTTCATTTTTTTAAACTTGTTTGAACTCCTGACTTTTTGTGTGTTCAAAATGCACCATTCAAAGCCGCATCATCATTTTTCAAACCTTTCTGACTTCATTTGTTATTTTTCATGCATTTTCTAATTATTTTGAGCTATAAGACCCTAATATTGAAAAGCATTTCAAATGAACTCTGAAAAGGTTGAAACTTGGCATGGTATCATCCTTTCATCCACATAGCATGTGCAAGAAAGTTGAGAGGGTTACGGCAAAAACTGGATGCACTTAGTCTACAAAACGGACAATCTTTTTCAAAGTATCAAGATTTCATACGGAAACTCGTCTGTTACAAAGGGATTTCATTTTTTTAAACTTATTTGAACTCCTAACTTCTTGTGTGTTCGAAATGCACCATTCAAAGCCACATCATCATTTTTCAATCCTTTCTGACTTCATTTGTTATTTTTCAAGCATTATCTAATTATTTTGAGCTATAAGACCCTAAAATTGAAAAGCATTTCAAATGAACTCTGAAAAGGTTGAAAGTTGGCATGGTATCATCATTTCATCCACATAGCATGTGCAAGAAAGTTGAGAGGGTTACGGCAGAAAACTGGATGCACTTCGTGTACGAAACGGACAATCTCTTTCGAAGTATCAGGATTTCAGACGAAAACTCGTCCGTTACAAAGGGATTTCATTTTTTAAACTTATTTGAACTCCTCATTTTTTGTGTGTTCGAAATGCACCATTCAAAGCCACATCATCATTTTTCAATCCTTTATGACTTCATTTGTTATTTTTCATGCATTTTCTAATTATTTTCAGCTATAAGACCCTAAAATTGAAAAGCATTTCAAATGAACTCTGAAAAGGTTGAAACTTGGCATGGTATCATCATTTCATCCACATAGCATGTGCAAGAAAGTTGAGAGGGTTACGGCAAAAACTGGATGCACTTCGTGTACAAAACGGACAATCTCTTTCAAAGTATCAGGATTTCATACGGAAACTCGTCTGTTACAAAGGGATTTCATTTTTTAAAACTTATTTGAACTCCTGACTTTTTTTGTGTTCGAAATGCACCATTCAAAGCCACATCATCATTTTTCAATCCTTTCTGACTTCATTTGTTATTTTTCATGCATTATCTAATTATTTTGAGCTATAAGACCCTAAAATTGAAAAGCATTTCAAATGAACTCTGAAAAGGTTGAAAGTTGGCATGGTATCATCATTTCATCCACATAGCATGTGCAAGAAAGTTGAGTGGGTTACGGCAAAAACTGGATGCACTTCGTGTACAAAACGGACAATCTCTTTCAAAGTATCAGGATTTCATACGGAAACTCGTCTGTTACAAACGGATTTCATTTTTTTAAACTTATTTGAACTCCTGATTTTTTTTTGTGTTCGAAATGCACCATTCAAAGCCACATCATCATTTTTCAATCCTTTCTGACTTCATTTGTTATTTTTCATGCATTATCTAATTATTTTGAGCTATAAGACCCTAAAATTGAAAAGCATTTCAAATGAACTCTGAAAAGGTTGAAAGTTGGCATGGTATCATCCTTTCATCCACATAGCACGTGCAAGAATGTTCAGAGTGTTACGGCAAAAACTGGATGCACTTCGTGTTCAAAACGGACAATCTCTTTCAAAGTATCAAGATTTCATACGGAAACTCGTCTGTTACAAAGGGATTTCATTTTTTAAAACTTATTTGAACTCCTGACTTTTTGTGTGTTCGAAATGCACCATTCAAAGCCACATCATCATTTTTCAATCCTTTCTGACTTCATTTGTTATTTTTCATGCATTTTCTAATTATTTTGAGCTATAAGACCCTAAAATTGAAAAGCATTTCAAATGAACTCTGAAAAGGTTGAAAGTTCGCATGGTATCATCATTTCATCCACATAGCATATGCAAGAAAGTTGAGAGGGTTACGGCAAAAACTGGATGCACTTCGTGTACAAAACGGACAATCTCTTTCAAAGTATCACGATTTCAGACGGAAACTCGTCTGTTACAAAGGGATTTCATTTTTTTAAACTT
>NW_025228326.1:41201-41587 GCF_018294505.1 Triticum aestivum | reverse complement strand
ACTTATTTGAACTCCTGACTTTTTTTGTGTTCGAAATGCACCATTCAAAGCCACATCATCATTTTTCAATCCTTTCTGACTTCATTTGTTATTTTTCATGCATTATCTAATTATTTTGAGCTATAAGACCCTAAAATTGAAAAGCATTTCAAATGAACTCTGAAAAGGTTGAAAGTTGGCATGGTATCATCATTTCATCCACATAGCATGTGCAAGAAAGTTGAGTGGGTTACGGCAAAAACTGGATGCACTTCGTGTACAAAACGGACAATCTCTTTCAAAGTATCAGGATTTCATACGGAAACTCGTCTGTTACAAACGGATTTCATTTTTTTAAACTTATTTGAACTCCTGATTTTTTTTTGTGTTCGAAATGCACCATTCAA
>NW_025228326.1:39814-41191 GCF_018294505.1 Triticum aestivum | reverse complement strand
GATGCACTTCGTGTTCAAAACGGACAATCTCTTTCAAAGTATCAAGATTTCATACGGAAACTCGTCTGTTACAAAGGGATTTCATTTTTTAAAACTTATTTGAACTCCTGACTTTTTGTGTGTTCGAAATGCACCATTCAAAGCCACATCATCATTTTTCAATCCTTTCTGACTTCATTTGTTATTTTTCATGCATTTTCTAATTATTTTGAGCTATAAGACCCTAAAATTGAAAAGCATTTCAAATGAACTCTGAAAAGGTTGAAAGTTCGCATGGTATCATCATTTCATCCACATAGCATATGCAAGAAAGTTGAGAGGGTTACGGCAAAAACTGGATGCACTTCGTGTACAAAACGGACAATCTCTTTCAAAGTATCACGATTTCAGACGGAAACTCGTCTGTTACAAAGGGATTTCATTTTTTTAAACTTATTTGAACTCCTGACTTTTTGTGTGTTCGAAATGCACCATTCAAAGCCGCATCATCATTTTTCAAACCTTTCTGACTTCATTTGTTATTTTTCATGCATTTTCTAATTATTTTGAGCTATAAGACCCTAAAATTGAAAAGCATTTCAAATGAACTCTGAAAAGGTTGAAACTTGGCATGGTATCATCCTTTCATCCACATAGCATGTGCAAGAAAGTTGAGAGGGTTACGGTAAAAACTGGATGCACTTAGTCTACAAAACGGACAATCTCTTTCAAAGTATCAAGATTTCATACGGAAACTCGTCTGTTACAAAGGGATTTCATTTTTTTAAACTTATTTGAACTCCTGACTTCTTGTGTGTTCGAAATGCACCATTCAAAGCCACATCATCATTTTTCAATCCTTTCTGAGTTCATTTGTTATTTTTCATGCATTATCTAATTATTTTGAGCTATAAGACCCTAAAATTGAAAAGCATTTCAAATGAACTCTGAAAAGGTTGAAAGTTGGCATGGTATCATCATTTCATCCACATAGCATGTGCAAGAAAGTTGAGAGGGTTACGGCAAAAACTGGATGCACTTCGTGTACAAAACGGACAATCTCTTTCAAAGTATCAGGATTTCACACGGAAACTCGTCTGTTACAAAGGGATTTCATTTTTTAAAACTTATTTGAACTCCTGATTTTGTGTGTGTTCAAAATGCACCATTCAAAGCCACATCATCATTTTTCAATCCTTTCTGACTTCATTTGTTATTTTTCATGCATTTTCTAATTATTTTGAGCTATAAGACCCTAAAATTGAAAAGCATTTCAAATGAACTCTGAAAAGGTTGAAAGTTGGCATGGTATCATCATTTCATCCACATAGCATGTGCAAGAAAGTTGAGAGGGTTACGGCAAAAACTGGATGCACTTCGTGTACAAAACGGACAATC
>NW_025228326.1:34600-34806 GCF_018294505.1 Triticum aestivum | reverse complement strand
AAATGCACCATTCAAAGCCACATCATCATTTTTCAATCCTTTCTGACTACATTTGTTATTTTTCATGCATTATCTAATTATTTTGAGCTATAAGACCCTAAAATTGAAAAGCATTTCAAATGAACTCTGAAAAGGTTGAAAGTTGGCATGGTATCATCATTTCATCCACATAGCATGTGCAAGAAAGTTGAGAGGGTTACGGCAAA
>NW_025228326.1:33564-34590 GCF_018294505.1 Triticum aestivum | reverse complement strand
CGTGTACAAAACGGACAATCTCTTTCAAAGTATCAGGATTTCATACGGAAACTCGTCTGTTACAAAGGGATTTCATTTTTTTAAACTTATTTTAACTCCTGACTTTTTGTGTGTTCAAAATGCTCCATTCAAAGCCAGAACATCATTTTTCAATCCTTTCTGACTTCATTTGTTATTTTTCATGCATTTACTAATTATTTTGAGCTATAAGACCCTAAATTTGAAAAGCATTTCAAATGAACTCTGAAAAGGTTGAAAGTTGGCATGGTATCATCCTTTCATCCACATAGCATGTGCAAGAAAGTTGAGAGGGTTACGGCAAAAACTGGATGCACTTCGTGTACAAAACAGACAATCTCTTTCAAAGTATCAGGATTTCACACGGAAACTCGTCTGTTACAAAGGGATTTCATTTTTTAAAACTTATTTGAACTCCTGATTTCGTGTGTGTTCAAAATGCACCATTCAAAGCCACATCATCATTTTTCAATCCTTTCTGACTTCATTTGTTATTTTTCATGCATTTTCTAATTATTTTGAGCTATAAGACCCTAAAATTGAAAAGCATTTCAAATGAACTCTGAAAAGGTTGAAAGTTGGCATGGTATCATCGTTTCATCCACATAGCATGTGCAAGAAAGTTGAGAGGGTTACGGCAAAAACTGGATGCACTTCGTGTACAAAACGGAAAATCTCTTTCAAAGTATCAGGATTTCAGACGGAAACTCGTCTGTTACAAAGGGATTCCATTTTTTAAAACTTATTTGAACTCCTGACTTTTTGTGTGTTCAAAAGGCACCATTCAAAACCACATCATCATTTTTCAATCCTTTCTGACTTCATTTGTTATTTTTCATGCATTTGCTAATTATTTTGAGCTATAAGACCCTAAAATTGAAAAGCATTTCAAATGAAGTCCGAAAAGGTTGAAACTTGGCCTGGTATCATCATTTCATCCACATAGCATGTGCAAGAAAGTTGAGAGGGTTACGGCAAAAACTGGATGCACTTCGTGTACAAAACAGA
>NW_025228326.1:29288-30016 GCF_018294505.1 Triticum aestivum | reverse complement strand
TATCATCATTTCATCCACATAGCATGTGCAAGAAAGTTGAGAGGGTTACGGCAAAAACTGGATGCACTTCGTGTACAAAACGGACAATCTCTTTCAAAGTATCAGGATTTCAGACGGAAACTCGTCTGTTACAAAGGGATTTCATTTTTTAAAACTTATTTGAACTCCTGACTTTTTGTGTGTTCAAAATGCACCATTCAAAACCACATCATCATTTTTCAATCCTTTCTGACTTCATTTGTTATTTTTCATGCATTTGCTAATTATTTTGAGCTATAAGACCCTAAAATTGAAAAGCATTTCAAATGAACTCTGAAAAGGTTGAAACTTGGCCTGGTATCATCATTTCGTCCACATAGCATGTGCAAGAAAGTTGAGAGGGTTACGGCAAAACTGGATGCACTTCGTGTGCAAAACGGACAATCTCTTTCAAAGTATCAGGATTTCATACGGAAACTCGTCTGTTACAAAGGGATTTCAAATTTTTAAACTTATTTGAACTCCTGACTTCTTGTGTGTTCGAAATGCACCATTCAAAGCCACATCATCATTTTTCAATCCTTTCTGACTACATTTGTTATTTTTCATGCATTATCTAATTATTTTGAGCTATAAGACCCTAAAATTGAAAAGCATTTCAAATGAACTCTGAAAAGGTTGAAAGTTGGCATGGTATCATCATTTCATCCACATAGCATGTGCAAGAAAGTTGAGAGGGTTACGGCAAA
>NW_025228326.1:25215-26173 GCF_018294505.1 Triticum aestivum | reverse complement strand
TATCATCATTTCATCCACATAGCATGTGCAAGAAAGTTGAGAGGGTTACGGCAAAAACTGGATGCACTTCGTGTACAAAACGGACAATCTCTTTCAAAGTATCAGGATTTCAGACGGAAACTCGTCTGTTACAAAGGGATTTCATTTTTTAAAACTTATTTGAACTCCTGACTTTTTGTGTGTTCAAAATGCACCATTCAAAACCACATCATCATTTTTCAATCCTTTATGACTTCATTTGTTATTTTTCATGCATTTACTAATTATTTTGAGCTACAAGACCCTAAAATTGAAAAGCATTTCAAATGAACTCTGAAAAGGTTGAAACTTGGCATGGTATCATCATTTCATCCACATAGCATGTGCAAGAAAGTTGAGAGGGTTACGGCAAAAACTGGATGCACTTCGTGTACAAAACGGACAATCTCTTTCAAAGTATCAAGATTTCATACGGAAACTCGTCTGTTACAAAGGGATTTCATTTTTTAAAACTTATTTGAACTCCTGACTTTTTGTGTGTTCAAAATGCACCATCCAAAGCCACATCATCATTTTTCAATCCTTTCTCACTTCATTTGTTATTTTTCATGCATTATCTAATTATTTTGAGCTATAAGACCCTAAAATTGAAAAGCATTTCAAATGAACTCTGAACAGGTTGAAAGTTGGCATGGTATCATCCTTTCATCCACATAGCATGTGCAAGAAAGTTGAGAGGGTTACGGCAAAACTGGATGCACTTCGTGTACAAAACGGACAATCTCTTTCAAAGTATCAGGATTTCATACGGAAACTCGTCTGTTACAAAGGGATTTCATTTTTTTAAACTTATTTGAACTCCTGACTTCTTGTGTGTTCGAAATGCACCATTCAAAGCCACATCATCATTTTTCAATCCTTTCTGACTACATTTGTTATTTTTCATGCATTATCTAACTATTTTGAGCTATAAGACCCT
>NW_025228326.1:23236-24982 GCF_018294505.1 Triticum aestivum | reverse complement strand
GCAAAAACTGGATGCACTTCGTGTACAAAACGGACAATCTCTTTCAAAGTATCAGGATTTCACACGGAAACTCGTCTGTTACAAAGGGATTTCATTTTTTAAAACTTATTTGAACTCCTGATTTTGTGTGTGTTCAAAATGCACCATTCAAAGCCACATCATCATTTTTCAATCCTTTATGACTTCATTTGTTATTTTTCATGCATTTTCTAATTATTTTGAGCTATAAGACCCTAAAATTGAAAAGCATTTCAAATGAACTCTGAAAAGGTTGAAAGTTGGCATGGTATCATCATTTCATCGACATAGCATGTGCAAGAAAGTTGAGAGGGTTACGGGAAAATTTGGATGCACTTCGTGTACAAAACGGACAATCTCTTTCAAAGTATCAGGATTTCATACGCAAACTCGTCTGTTACAAAGGGATTTCATTTTTTAAAACTTATTTGAACTCCTGACTTCTTGTGCGTTCAAAATGCACCATTCAAAGCCACATCATCATTTTTCAATCCTTTCTGACTTCATTTGTTATTTTTCATGCATTTACTAATTATTTTGAACTATAAGACCCTAAAATTGAAAAGCATTTCAAATGAACTCTGAAAAGGTTGAAAGTTGGCATGGTATCATCCTTTCATCCACATAGCTTGTGCAAGAAAGTTGAGAGGGTTACGGCAAAATTTGGATGCACTTCATGTACAAAACGGACAATCTCTTTCAAAGTATTAGGATTTCATACGCAAACTCGTCTGTTACAAAGGGATTTCATTTTTTAAAACTTATATGAACTCCTGACTTCTTGTGCGTTCCAAATGCACCATTCAAAGCTACATCATCATTTTTCAATCCTTTCTGACTTCATTTGTTATTTTTCATGCATTTACTAATTATTTTGAGCTATAAGACCCTAAAATTGAAAAGCATTTCAAATGAACTCTGAAAAGGTTGAAAGTTGGCCTGGTATCATCACTTCATCCACATAGCATGTGCAAGAAAGATGAGAGGGTTACGGCAAAAACTGGATGCACTTCGTGTACAAATCGGACAATCTCTTTCAAAGTATCAGGATTTCAGACGGAAACTCGTCTGTTACAAAGGGATTTCAATTTTTAAAACTTATTTGAACACCTGACTTTTTGTGTGTTCGAAATGCACCATTCAAAGCCACATCATCTCCGCTAGCCCGACCGCACCGTGCCGCGCCCGCCTAGGTAGTTAGTTCGGCCGTTCGCGCACTCTAACGCAGCTTCCGTCGGGCACCCGTAGCACCTCGCCGCCGGCGAGCTCGTAGCGGTCGTCCCCGGCCGTTTCAGCCCCTCCGACCACCGCCGTTGGACGCGCGACGTCGAGCCGCGTCGAACGCGCCCAGCCCCGCCCCCGCAAACCCACTGTGGGTGAAACCCGCGCCCCTCCCGCGCGCGCCGCCGTGCGTTTTGGTCGCCGGCGTTGCTCCGGCGCCGGCCGCCGACGTGGCAGGCCTGGGGCCACCCCAGTGCCCCTGCCAGTGGCCCCCACGGGCCCCAGTTGACTGGGTTGACCCAGTCAACTGCTGACTGGGCAGGCCCAGTCACTGACATGCGGGCCCCGCCGCAAAAATAAAGAAAAGGAAAATGTTTTATAAATAAAAATAATTATTTAACTAATCACTCACTGACATGTGGGGCCCACCCCTCTAATTATACTGTTAGATTAGTTTAATTAAGTATTAGACTAACAGAGGCTGACATGTGGGTCCCACTGGACCCA
>NW_025228326.1:21893-23226 GCF_018294505.1 Triticum aestivum | reverse complement strand
TTCAAATGAACTCTGAAATGGTTGAAAGTTGGCATGGTATCATCATTTCATCCACATAGCATGTGCAAGAAAGTTGACAGGATTACGGCAAAAACTGGATGCACTTCGTGTACAAAACGGACAATCTCTTTAAAAGTATCAGGATTTCATACGGAAACTCGTCTGTTACAAAGGGATTTCATTTTTTAAAACTTATTTGAACTCCTGACTTTTTGTGTGTTCAAAATGCACCATTCAAAGCCACATCATCATTTTTCAATCCTTTCTGACTTCATTTGTTATTTTTCATGCATTTTCTAATTATTTTGAGCTATAAGACCCTAAAATTGAAAAGCATTTCAAATGAACTCTGAAAAGGTTGAAAGTGGGCATGGTATCATCATTTCATCCACATAGCATGTGCAAGAAAGTTGAGAGTGTTACGGCAAAAACTGGATGCACTTCGTGTACAAAACGGATAATCTCTTTCAAAGTATCAGGATTTCATACGGAAACTCGTCTGTTACAAAGGGATTTCATTTTTTAAAACTTATTTGAACTCCTGACTTTTTGTGTGTTCAAAATGCACCATTCAAAGCCACAACATCATTTTTCAATCCTTTCTGACTTCATTTGCTATTTTTCATGCATTTACTAATTATTTTGAGCTATAAGACCCTAAACTTGAAAAGCATTTCAAATGAACTCTGAAAAGGTTGAAAGTTGGCATGGTATCATCCTTTCATCCACATAGCATGTGCAAGAATGTTGAGAGGGTTACGGCAAAAACTGGATGCACTTCGTGTACAAAACGGACAATCTCTTTCAAAGTATCAGGATTTCATACCGAAACTCGTTTGTTACCAAGGGATTTCATTTTTTAAAACTGATTTGAAATCCTGACTTTTTGTGTGTTCAAAATGCACCATTCAAAGCCACATCATCATTTTTCAATCCTTTCTGACTTCATTTGTATTTTTCATGCATTTACTAATTATTTTGAGATATAAGACCCTAAAATTGAAAAGCATTTCAAATGAACTCTGAAAAGGTTGAAAGTTGGCATGGTATCATCCTTTCATCCACATAGCATGTGCAAGAAAGTTGAGAGGGTTACGGCAAAAACTGGATGCACTTCGTGTACAAAACGGACAATCTCTTTCAAAGTATCAGGATTTCATACGGAAACTCGTCTGTTACAAAGGGATTTCATTTTTTAAAACTTATTTGAACTCCTGACTTTTTGTGTGTTCGAAATGCACCATTCAAAGCCACATCATCATTTTTCAATCCTTTCTGACTTCATTTGTTATTTTTCATGCATTTACTAATTATTTTGAGCTATAAGACCCTA
>NW_025228326.1:20664-21550 GCF_018294505.1 Triticum aestivum | reverse complement strand
GTCTGTTACAGAGGGATTTCATTTTTTAAAACTTATTTGAACTCCTGATTTTGTGTGTGTTCAAAATGCACCATTCAAAGCCACATCATCATTTTTCAATCCTTTCTGACTTCATTTGTTATTTTTCATGCATTTACTAATTATTTTGAGCTATAAGACCCTAAAATTGAAAAGCATTTCCAATAAACTCTGAAAAGGTTGAAAGTTGGTATGGTATCATCATTTCATCCACATAGCATGTGCAAGAAAGTTGAGAGGGTTACGGCAAAAACTGGATGCACTTCGTGTACAAAACGGACAATCTCTTTCAAAGTATCAGGATTTCATACGGAAACTCGTCTGTTAGAAAGGGATTTCATTTTTTAAAACTTATTTGAACTCCTGATTTTTTGTGTGTTCAAAATGCACCATTCAAAGCCACATCATCATTTTTCAATCCTTTCTGACTTCATTTGTTATTTTTCATGCATTTACTAATTATTTTGAGCTATAAGACCCTAACATTGAAAAGCATTTCAAATGAACTCTGAAAAGGTTGAAAGTTGGCATGGTATCAGCCTTTCATCCACATAGCATGTGCAAGAAAGTTGAGAGGGTTACGGCAAAAACTGGATCCACTTCGTGTGCAAAACGGACAATCTCTTTCAAAGTATCAGGATTTCATACGCAAACTCCTCTGTTACAAAGGGATTTCATTTTTTAAAACTTATTTGAACTCCTGACTTCTTGTGTGTTCAAAATGCACCATTCAAAGCCACATAATCATTTTTCAATCCTTTCTGACTTCATTTGTTATTTTTCATGCATTTACTAATTATTTTGAGATATAAGACCCTAAAATTGAAAAGCATTTCAAATGAACTCTGAAAAGGTTGAAAGTTGGCAT
>NW_025228326.1:17953-18847 GCF_018294505.1 Triticum aestivum | reverse complement strand
CATACGGAAACTCGTCTGTTACAAAGGGATTACATTTTTTTAAACTTATTTGTATTCCTGACTTTTTGTGTGTTCAAAATGCACCATTCAAAGCCACATCATCATTTTTCAATCCTTTCTGACTTCATTTGTTATTTTTCATGCATTTACTAATTATTTTGAGCTATAAGACCCTAAAATTGAAAAGCATTTCAAATGAACTCTGAAAAGGCTGAAAGTTGGCATGGTATCATCCTTTCATCCACATAGCATGTGCAAGAAAGTTGAGAGGGTTACGGCAAAATTTGGATCCACTTCGTGTACAAAACGGACAATCTCTTTCAAAGTATCAGGATTTCATACGCAAACTCCTCTGTTACAAAGGGATTTCATTTTTTAAAACTTATTTGAACTCCTGACCTTTTGTGTGTTCGAAATGCACCATTCAAAGCCACATCATCATTTTGCAATCCTTTCTGAGTTCATTTGTTATTTTTCATGCATTTACTAATTATTTTGAGATATAAGACCCTAAAATTGAAAAGCATTTCAAATGAACTCTGAAAAGGTTGAAAGTTGGCATGGTATCATCCTTTCATCCACATAGCATGTGCAAGAAAGTTGGGAGGGTTACGGGTAAATTTGGATGCACTTCGTGTACAAAACGGACAATCTCTTTCAAAGTATCAGGATTTCATACGCAAACTCGTCTGTTACAAAGGGATTTCATTTTTTAAAACTTATTTGTACTCCTGACTTCTTGTGTGTTCAAAATGCACCATTCAAAGCCACATCATCATTTTTCAATCCTTTCTGACTTCATTTTTTTTTCATGCATTTACTAATTATTTTGAACTATAAGACCCTAAAATTGAAAAGCATTTCAAATGAACTCTGAAAAGGTTGAAAGTTGGC
>NW_025228326.1:13920-14855 GCF_018294505.1 Triticum aestivum | reverse complement strand
ATCCACATAGCATGTGCAAGAAAGTTGAGAGGGTTACGGCAAAAACTGGATGCACTTCGTGTACAAAACGGACAATCTCTTTCAAAGTATCAGGATTTCAGACGGAAACTCGTCTGTTACAAAGGGATTTCATTTTTTAAAACTTATTTGAACTCCTGATTTTTTGTGTGTTCAAAATGCACCATTCAAAGCCACAACATCATTTTTCAATCCTTTCTGACTTCATTTGTTATTTTTCATGCATTTACTAATTATTTTGAGCTATAAGACCCTAAATTTGAAAAGCATTTCAAATGAACTCTGAAAAGGTTGAAAGTTGGCATGGTATCATCCTTTCATCCACATAGCATGTGCAAGAAAGTTGAGAGGGTTACGGCAATAACTGGATGAACTTCGTGTACAAAACGGACAATCTCTTTCAAAGTATCAGGATTTCATACGGAAACTCGTCTGTTACAAAGGGATTTCATTTTTTAAAAGTTATTTGAACTCCTGATTTTTTGTGTGTTCAAAATGCACCATTCAAAGCCACATCATCATTTTTCAATCCTTTCTGACTTCATTTGTTATTTTTCATGCATTTACTAATTATTTTGAGCTATAAGACCCTAACATTGAAAAGCATTTCAAATGAACTCTGAAAAGGTTGAAAGTTGGCATGGTATCATCATTTCATCCACATAGCATGTGCAAGGAAGTTGAGAGGGTTACGGCAAAAACTGGATGCACTTCGTGTGCAAAACGGACAATCTCTTTTAAAGTATCAGGATTTAATACGGAAACTCGTCTGTTACAAAGGGATTTCATTTTTTAAAACTTATATGAACTCCTGACTTCTTGTGTGTTCCAAATGCACCATTCAAAGCTACATCATCATTTTTCAATCCTTTCTGACTTCATTTGTTATTTTTCATGCATTTACTAATTATTTTGAG
>NW_025228326.1:7319-11679 GCF_018294505.1 Triticum aestivum | reverse complement strand
GTCATGCTTATGTTTGCATTGTATTTACTGTTTCTTCCCCCTCTTCTCTCCGGTAGACTACGAGACCGACACTGCTGCTGCCCAGTTCGACTACGGAGTCGACGACCCCTCCTACTTGCCAGAGCAACCAGGCAAGCCCCCCCTTGATCACCAGATATCGCCTACTCTTCTCTATACTGCTTGCATTAGAGTAGTGTAGCATGTTACTGCTTTCCGATAATCCTATCCTGATGCATAGCCTGTCATTGTTTCTACAATTGTTACCCTTACCTGCTATCCTACTGCTTAGTATAGGATGCTAGTGTTTCATCAGTGGCCCTACACTCTTGTCCGTCTGCCATGCTATACTACTGGGCCGTGATCACTTCGGGAGGTGATCACGGGTATATACTATATACATTATATACATGACACATGTGGTGACTAAAGTCGGGTCGGCTCGTTGAGTACCCGCAAGTGATTCTGATGAGGGGGCTGAAAGGACAGGTGGCTCCACCCCCGTAGAGGTGGGCCTGGGTTCCTGACAGCCCCCGACTGTTACTTTATGGCGGAGCGACAGGGCAGGTTGAGACCGCCTAGGTGAGAGGTGGGCCTGGCCCTGGTCGGCGTTCGCAGATAAACAACACGCTTAACGAGTTCTGGGTATTTGATCTGAGTCTGGCCATTTGGTCTATACGCACTAACCATCTACGTGGGAGTAGTTATGTGTATCCCGACGTCGTGGTATCAGCCGAAGCTCTTTTGACGTCAGCGACTGAGTGGCGCGCGCCGCATTGGACCGTAAGCTCGCGCTTGTATTAAGGGGGCTAGGTCTGCTTCCGGCCGCGTACGCAACGTGTAGGTGTGCATAGGGCGATGGGCCCAGACCCCTGCGCGCATAGGTTTAGACCGGCGTGCTGGCCTCTCTGTTGAGCCTAGGTGGGGCTGCGACGTGTTGATCTTACGAGGCCGGGCATGACCCAGAAAAGTGTGTCCGGCCAAATGGGATCGACCGTGTTGGGTTATGTGGTGCACCCCTGCAGGGAAGTTTATCTATTCGAATAGCCGTGTCCCTCGGTAAAAGGACGACCCGGAGTTGTACATTGAGCTTATGACAACTAGAACTGGATACTGAATAGAATACACCCTTCCAAGTGCCAGATACAACCCGGTGATCGCTCTCTAACTGGGCGACGAGGGGAGGATCGCCGGGTAGGATTATGCTATGCGACGCTACTTGGTGAACTTGCCACCTACTCTCTTCTACATGCTGCAAGATGGAGGCTGCCAGAAGCGTAGTCTTCGACAGGACTAGCTATCCCCCTTTTTATTCTGGCATTCTGCAGTTCAGTCCACTGACATGCCCCTTTACACATATACCCATGCATATGTAGTGTAGCTCCTTGCTTGCGAGTACTTTGGATGAGTACTCATGGTTGCTTCTCTCCCTCTTTCCCCCCTTCCTATCTATCTGATTGTCGCAACCAGATATTGGAGTCCAGGAGCCAGACGCCACCGTCGACGACGACACCTACGACACTGGAGGTGCCTACTACTACGTGCAGGCCGCAGACGACGACCAGGAGTAGTTAGGAGGTCCCAGGCAGGAGGCCTACGCCTCGTTCGATCTGTATCCCTGTTTGTGCTAGCCTTCTTAAGGCAAACTGGATGTGCAAGAAAGTTGAGAGGGTTACGGCAATAACAGGATGCACTTCGTGTACAAAACGGACAATCTCTTTCAAAGTATCAGGATTTCATACGGAAACTCGTCTGTTACAAAGGGATTTCATTTTTTAAAACTTATTTGAACTCCTGATTTTTTGTGTGTTCAAAATGCACCATTCAAAGCCACATCATCATTTTTCAATACTTTCTGACTTCATTTGTTATTTTTCATGCATTTACTAATTATTTTGAGCTATAAGACCCTAAAATTGAAAAGCATTTCAAATGAACTCTGAAAAGGTTGAAAGTTGGCATGGTATCATCATTTCATCCACATAGCATGTGCAAGGAAGTTGAGAGGGTTACGGCAAAAACTGGATGCACTTCGTGTGCAAAACGGACAATCTCTTTTAAAGTATCAGGATTTAATACGGAAACTCGTCTGTTACAAAGGGATTTCATTTTTTAAAACTTATATGAACTCCTGACTTCTTGTGTGTTCCAAATGCACCATTCAAAGCTACATCATCATTTTTCAATCCTTTCTGACTTCATTTGTTATTTTTCATGCATTTACTAATTATTTTGAGCTATAAGACCCTAAAATTGAAAAGCATTTCAAATGAACTCTGAAAAGGTTGAAAGTTGGCCTGGTATCATCACTTCATCCACATAGCATGTGCAAGAAAGATGAGAGGGTTACGGCAAAAACTGGATGCACTTCGTGTACAAAACGGACAATCTCTTTCAAAGTATCAGGATTTCAGACGGAAACTCGTCTGTTACAAAGGGATTTCAATTTTTAAAACTTATTTGAACTCCTGACTTTTTGTGTGTTCGAAATGCACCATTCAAAGCCACATCATCATTTTTCAATCCTTTCTGACTTCATTTGTTATTTTTCATGCATTTACTAATTATTTTGAGCTATAAGACCCTAAAATTGAAAAGCATTTCAAATGAACTCTGAAATGGTTGAAAGTTGGCATGGTATCATCATTTCATCCACATAGCATGTGCAAGAGGGTTTGAGAGGGTTACGGCAAAAACTGGATGCACTTCATGTACAAAACGAACAATCTCTTTCAAAGTATCAGGATTTCATACGGAAACTCGTCTGTTACAAAGGGATTAAATTTTTTTAAACTTATTTGAACTCCTGACTTTTTGTGTGTTCAAAATGCACCATTCAAAGCCACATCATCATTTTTCAATCCTTTCTGACTTCATTTGTTATTTTTCTTGCATTTACTAATTATTTTGAGCTATAAGACCCTAAAATTGAAAAGCATTTCAAATGAACTCTGAAAAGGTTGAAAGTTGGCATGGTATCATCCTTTCATCCACATAGCATGTGCAAGAAAGTTGAGAGGGTTACGGCAAAATTTGGATCCACTTCGTGTACAAAACGGACAATCTCTTTCAAAGTATCAGGATTTCATACGCAAACTCCTCTGTTACAAAGGGATTTCATTTTTAAAAACTTATTTGAACTCCTGACTTTTTGTGTGTTCGAAATGCACCATTCAAAGCCACATCATCATTTTTCAATCCTTTCTGAGTTCATTTGTTATTTTTCATGCATTTACTAATTATTTTGAGATATAAGACCCTAAAATTGAAAAGCATTTCAAATGAACTCTGAAAAGGTTGAAAGTTGGCATGGTATCATCCTTTCATCCACATAGCATGTGCAAGAAAGTTGAGAGGGTTACGGGAAAATTTGGATGCACTTCGTGTACAAAACGGACAATCTCTTTCAAAGTATCAGGATTTCATACGCAAACTCGTCTGTTACAAAGGGATTTCATTTTTTTAAACTTATTTGAACTCCTGACTTCTTGTGCGTTCAAAATGCACCATTCAAAGCCACATCATCATTTTTCAATCCTTTCTGACTTCATTTGTTATTTTTCATGCATTTACTAATTATTTTGAACTATAAGACCCTAAAATTGAAAAGCATTTCAAATGAACTCTGAAAAGGTTGAAAGTTGGCATGGTATCATCCTTTCATCCACATAGCTTGTGCAAGAAAGTTGAGAGGGTTACGGCAAAATTTGGATGCACTTCATGTACAAAACGGACAATCTCTTTCAAAGTATTAGGATTTCATACGCAAACTCGTCTGTTACAAAGGGATTTCATTTTTTAAAACTTATTTGAACTCCTGACTTTTTGTGTGTTCGAAATGACCATTCAAAGCCACATCATCATTTTTCAATCCTTTCTGACTTCATTTGTTATTTTTCATGCATTTACTAATTATTTTGAGCTATAAGACCCTAAAATTGAAAAGCATTTCAAATGAACCCTGAAAAGGTTGAAAGTTGGCATGGTATCATCATTTAATCCACATAGCATGTGCAAGAAAGTTGAGAGGGTTACGGCAACAACTGGATGCACTTCGTGTACAAAATGGACAATCTCTTTCAAAGTATCAGGATTTCATACGGAAACTCGTCTGTTACAAAGGGATTTCATTTTTTAAAACTTATTTGAACTCCTGACTTTTTGTGTGTTCGAAATGCACCATTCAAAGCCACATCATCATTTTTCAATCCTTTCTGACTTCATTTGTTATTTTTCATGCATTTACTAATTATTTTGAGCTATAAGACCCTAAAATTGAAAAGCATTTCAAATGAACTCTGAAATGGTTGAAAGTTGGCATGGTATCATCATTTCATCCACATAGCATGTGCAAGAAAGTTGA
>NW_025228326.1:6578-7309 GCF_018294505.1 Triticum aestivum | reverse complement strand
AAACTTATTTGAACTCCTGACTTCTTGTGCGTTCAAAATGCACCATTCAAAGCCACATCATCATTTTTCAATCCTTTCTGACTTCATTTGTTATTTTTCATGCATTTACTAATTATTTTGAACTATAAGACCCTAAAATTGAAAAGCATTTCAAATGAACTCTGAAAAGGTTGAAAGTTGGCATGGTATCATCCTTTCATCCACATAGCTTGTGCAAGAAAGTTGAGAGGGTTACGGCAAAATTTGGATGCACTTCATGTACAAAACGGACAATCTCTTTCAAAGTATTAGGATTTCATACGCAAACTCGTCTGTTACAAAGGGATTTCATTTTTTAAAACTTATTTGAACTCCTGACTTTTTGTGTGTTCGAAATGCACCATTCAAAGCCACATCATCATTTTTCAATCCTTTCTGACTTCATTTGTTATTTTTCATGCATTTACTAATTATTTTGAGCTATAAGACCCTAAAATTGAAAAGCATTTCAAATGAACTCTGAAAAGGTTGAAAGTTGGCATGGTATCATCATTTAATCCACATAGCATGTGCAAGAAAGTTGAGAGGGTTACGGCAACAACTGGATGCACTTCGTGTACAAAATGGACAATCTCTTTCAAAGTATCAGGATTTCATACGGAAACTCGTCTGTTACAAAGGGATTTCATTTTTTTAAACTTATTTGAACTCCTGACTTTTTGTGTGTTCGAAATGCACCATTCAAAGCCACA
>NW_025228326.1:0-2507 GCF_018294505.1 Triticum aestivum | reverse complement strand
TTTTTAAAACTTATTTGAACTCCTGACTTTTTGTGTGTTCGAAATGCACCATTCAAAGCCACATCATCATTTTTCAATCCTTTCTGACTTCATTTGTTATTTTTCATGCATTTACTAATTATTTTGAGCTATAAGACCCTAAAATTGAAAAGCATTTCAAATGAACTCTGAAATGGTTGAAAGTTGGCATGGTATCATCATTTCATCCACATAGCATGTGCAAGAAAGTTGACAGGGTTACGGCAAAAACTGGATGCACTTCGTGTACAAAACGGACAATCTCTTTCAAAGTATCAGGATTTCATACGGAAGCTCGTCTGTTACAAAGGGATTACATTTTTTTAAACTTATTTGAACTCCTGACTTTTTGTGTGTTCAAAATGCACCATTCAAAGCCACATCATCATTTTTCAATCCTTTCTGACTTCATTTGTTATTTTTCATGCATTTACTAATTATTTTGAGCTATAAGACCCTAAAATTGAAAAGCATTTCAAATGAACTCTGAAAAGGTTGAAAGTTGGCATGGTATCATCATTCCATCCACATAGCATGTGCAAGAAAGTTGAGAGGGTTACGGCAAAAACTGGATGCACTTCGTGTACAAAACGGACAATCTCTTTCAAAGTATCAGGATTTCATACGGAAACTCGTCTGTTACAAAGGGATTTCATTTTTTAAAACTTATTTGAACTCCTGACTTTTTGTGTGTTCAAAATGCACCATTCAAAGCCACATCATCATTTTTCAATCCTTTCTGACTTCATTTGTTATTTTTCATGCATTTACTAATTATTTTGAGCTATAAGACCTTAAAATTGAAAAGCATTTCAAATGAACTCTGAAAAGGTTGAAAGTTGGCATGATATCATCATTTCATCCACATAGCATGTGCAAGAAAGTTGAGAGGGTTACGGCAAAAACTGGATGCACTTCGTGTACAAAACGGACAATCTCTTTCAAAGTATCAGGATTTCATCCGGAAACTCGTCTGTTACAAAGGGATTTCATTTTTTTAAACTTATTTGAACTCCTGACTTTTTGTGTGTTCAAAATGCACCATTAAAAGCCACATCATCATTTTTCAATCCTTTCTGACTTCATTTGTTATTTTTCATGCATTTACTAATTATTTTGAGCTATAAGACCCTAAAATTGAAAAGCATTTCAAATGAACTCTGAAAAGGTTGAAAGTTGGCATGATATCATCATTTCATCCACATAGCATGTGCAAGAAAGTTGAGAGGGTTACGGCAAAAACTGGATGCACTTCGTGTACAAAACGGACAATCTCTTTCAAAGTATCAGGATTTCATCCGGAAACTCGTCTGTTACAAAGGGATTTCATTTTTTTTAAACTTATTTGAACTCCTGACTTTTTTGTGTGTTCAAAATGCACCATTCAAACCCACATCATCATTTTTCAATCCTTTTTGACTTCATTTGTTATTTTTCATGCATTTACTAATTATTTTGAGCTATAAGACCCTAAAATTGAAAAGCATTTCAAATGAACTCTGAAAAGGTTGAAAGTTGGCATGATATCATCATTTCATCCACATAGCATGTGCAAGAAAGTTGAGAGGGTTACGGCAAAAACTGGATGCACTTCCTGTACAAAACGGACAATCTCTTTCAAAGTATCAGGATTTCATCCGGAAACTCGTCTGTTACAAAGGGATTTCATTTTTTAAACTTATTTGAACTCCTGACTTTTTGTGTGTTCAAAATGCACCATTCAAAGCCACATCATCATTTTTCAATCCTTTCTGACTTCATTTGTTATTTTTCATGCATTTACTAATTATTTTGAGCTATAAGACCCTAAAATTGAAAAGCATTTCAAATGAACTCTGAAAAGGTTGAAAGTTGGCATGGTATCATCCTTTCATCCACATAGCATGTGCAAGAAAGTTGAGAGGGTTACGGCAAAATTTGGATCCACTTCGTGTACAAAACGGACAATCTCTTTCAAAGTATCAGGATTTCATACGCAAACTCCTCTGTTACAAAGGGATTTCATTTTTTAAAACTTATTTGAACTCCTGACTTTTTGTGTGTTCGAAATGCACCATTCAAAGCCACATCATCATTTTTCAATCCTTTCTGAGTTCATTTGTTATTTTTCATGCATTTACTAATTATTTTGAGATATAAGACCCTAAAATTGAAAAGCATTTCAAATGAACTCTGAAATGGTTGAAAGTTGGCATGGTATCATCGTTTCATCCACATAGCATGTGCAAGAAAGTTGACAGGGTTACGGCAAAAACTGGATGCACTTCGTGTACAAAACGGACAATCTCTTTCAAAGTATCAGGATTTCATACGGAAGCTCGTCTGTTACAAAGGGATTACATTTTTTTAAACTTATTTGAACTCCTGACTTTTTGTGTGTTCAAAATGCACCATTCAAAGCCACATCATCATTTTTCAATCCTTTCTGACTTCATTTGTTATTTTTCATGCATTTACTAATTATTTTGAGCTATAAGACCCTAAAATTG
>NW_025228325.1:74463-74983 GCF_018294505.1 Triticum aestivum | reverse complement strand
TGGGTCAAATGATGATACCATGCCAAGTTTCAACCTTTTCAGAGTTCATTTGTAGAGCTTTTCAATTTCAGGGCCATTTAGCTCAAAACAAATCAGTAAATGCATGAAAAGTAGCAAATTTTGTCAGAAAGGGTTGAAAGTTGATGACATGGCTTTGAATGTTGCATGGTTGATGCAAAAAACGTCTGGAGTTGTAATAAGTTATTAAAATTTTGAATTGCCGGTCTAACAGATGAGTTTTCGTCCGAAACCCTGATACTTCGAAAGAGATTGTCCAGTTTGTACACGAAGTGCATCCAGTTTTTGCCATGACCATCTCTACTTTTTTGCACATGCTATGCGGGTGAAATGATGATAGCATGCCAAGTTTCAACCTTTTCAGAGTTCATTTGTAGAGCTTTTCAATTTCAGGGCCATTTAGCTCAAAACAAATCTGTAAATGCATTAAAAGTAGCAAATTATGTCACAAAGGGTTGAAAGTTGATGGCGTGGCTTTGAATGGTGCATGCTGGATGCAAAA
>NW_025228325.1:67732-69869 GCF_018294505.1 Triticum aestivum | reverse complement strand
AAGTTGATGGCGTGGCTTTGAAGGGTGCATGCTGAATGCAAAAAACGTCCGGAGTTGTAATAAGTTATTAAAATTTTGAATTGCCCGTCTAACAGATGAGTTTTCGTCCGAAACCCTGATACTTCGAAAGAGATTGTCCAGTTTGTACACGAAGTGCATCCAGTTTTTGCCATGAACCTCTCTACTTTTTTGCACATGCTACGCGGGTGAAATGATGATACCATGCCAAGTTTCAACCTTTTCAGAGTTCATTTGTAGAGCTTTTCAATTGCAGGGCCATTTAGCTCAAAACAAATCAGTAAATGCATTAAAAATAGCAAATTATGTCAGAAAGGGTTGAAAGTTGATGACGTTGCTTTGAATGTTGCATGCTGGATGCAAAAAACATCCGGAGTTATAATAAGTTATTAATATTTTGAATTGCCGGTGTAACAGATGCGTTTTCGTCCGAAACCCTGATACTTAGAAAGAGATTGTCCAGTTTGTACACGAAGTCCATCCAGTTTTTGCATTGACTCTCTCTACTTTTTTGCAGATGCTATGCGGATGAAATGATGATACCATGCCAAGTTTTAACCTTTTCAGAGTTCATTTGTAGAGCTTTTCAATTGCAGGGCCATTTAGCTCAAAACAAATCAGTAAATGCATGAAGAGTAGCAAATTATGTCAGAAAGGGTTGAAAGTTGATGGCGTGGCTTTGAATGTTGCAGGCTGGATGCAAAAAATGTCCGGAGTTGTAATAAGTTATTAAAATGTTGAATTGCCGATTTAACAGATGAGTTTTCGTCCGAAACGCTGATACTTCGAAAGAGATTGTCCAGTTTGTACAGGAAGTGCATCCAGTTTTTGCCATGACCCTCTCTACTTTTTTGCACATGCTACGCGGGTGAAATGATGATACCATGCCAAGTTTCAACCTTTTCAGAGTTCATTTGTAGAGCTTTTCAATTGCAGGCCCATTTAGCTCAAAACAAATCAGTAAATGCATTAAAAATAGCAAATTATGTCAGAAAGGGTTGAAAGTTGATGACGTTGCTTTGAATGTTGCATGCTGGATGCAAAAAACATCCGGAGTTGTAATAGTTTATTAATATTTTGAATTGCCGGTGTAACAGATGAGTTTTCGTCTAAAACCCTGATACTTCGAAAGAGATTGTCCAGTTTGCACACGAAGTGCATCCAGTTTTTGCGGTGGCCCTCTCTACTTCTTTGCACATGCTATGCGGGTGAAATGATGATACAATGCCAAGTTTCAACCTTTTCAGAGTACGTTTGTAGAGCTTTTCAATTTCAGGGCCATTTAGCTCAAAACAAATCAGTAAATGCATTAAAAATAGCAAATTATGTCAGAAAGGGTTAAAAGTTGATGACGTGGCTTTGAATGGTCCATGCTGAATGCAAAAAACGTCCAGAGTTGTAACAAGTTATTAAAATTTTGAATTGCCGATGTAACAGATGAGTTTTCGTCCGAAACCCTGATAGTTCGAAAGAGATTGTCCAGTTTGTACACGAAGTGCATCCAGTTTTTGCCGCGACCCTCTCTACTTTTTTGCACATTCTACGTGGGTCAAATGATGATACCATGCCAAGTTTCAACCTTTTCAGAGTTCATTTGTAGAGCTTTTCAATTTCAGGGCCATTTAGCTCAAAACAAATCAGTAAATGCATGAAAAGTAGCAAATTATGTCAGAAAGGGTTGAAAGTTGATGACATGGCTTTGAATGTTGCATGTTGGATGCAAAAAACGTCTGGAGTTGTAATAAGTTATTAAAATTTTGAATTGCCGGTCTAACAGATGAGTTTTCGTCCGAAACCCTGATACTTCGAAAGAGATTATCCAGTTTGTACACGAAGTGCATCCAGTTTTTGCCATGACCATCTCTACTTTTTTGCACATGCTATGCGGGTGAAATGATGATAGCATGCCAAGTTTCAACTTTTCAGAGTTCATTTGTAGAGCTTTTCAATTTCAGGGCCATTTAGCTCAAAACAAATCTGTAAATGCATTAAAAGTAGCAAATTATGTCACAAAGGGTTGAAAGTTGATGGCGTGGCTTTGAATGGTGCATGCTGGATGCAAAAAACGTCCGGAGATGTAATAAGTTATTAAAATTTTGAATTGCCCGTCTAACAGATG
>NW_025228325.1:59390-60042 GCF_018294505.1 Triticum aestivum | reverse complement strand
TGCTGGATGCAAAAAACATCCGGAGTTGTATTAAGTTATAAAAATTTTGAATTGCCGGTCTAACAGATGAGTTTTCGTCTGAAAGCCGGATACTCCGAAAGAGATTGTCCAGTTTGTACACGAAGTGCATCCAGTTTTTGCAATGACCCTGTCTACTTTTTTGCACATGCTATGCGGGTGAAATGATGATACCATGCCAAGTTTCAACCTTTTCAGAGTTCATTTGTACAGCTTTTCAATTTCAGGGCCATTTAGCTCAAAACAAATCAGTAAATGCATTAAAAATAGCAAATTATGTCACAAAGGGGTGAAAGTTGATGACATGGCTTTGAATGTTGCATGCTGGATGGAAAAAACGTCCGGTGTTGTAATAAGTTATTAAAATTTTGAATTGCCGGTCTAACAGATGAGTTTTCGTCCGAAACCCTGATACTTAGAAAGAGATTGTCCAGTTTGTACACGAAGTGCATCCAGTTTTTGCCATGACCCTCTCTACTTTTTTGCACATGCTACGCGGGTGAAATGATGATACCATGCCAAGTTTCAACCTTTTCAGAGTTTATTTGTAGAGCTTTTCAATTGCAGGGCCATTTAACTCGAAACAAATCAGTAAATGCATTAAAAGTAGCAAATTATGTCACAAAGGGTTGAA
>NW_025228325.1:53724-53934 GCF_018294505.1 Triticum aestivum | reverse complement strand
CCAGTTTTTGCGGTGACCCTGTCTACTTTTTTGCACATGCTATGCGGGTGAAATGATGATACCATGCCAAGTTTCAACCTTTTCAGAGTTCATTTGTAGAGCTTTTCAATTGCAGGGCCATTTAGCTCAAAACAAATCAGTAAATGCATTAAAAATAGCAAATTATGTCACAAAGGGTTGAAAGTCGATTACGTGGCTTTGAATGGTGCA
>NW_025228325.1:51394-52825 GCF_018294505.1 Triticum aestivum | reverse complement strand
TTTTTGCACATGCTATGCGGGTGAAATGATGATACCATGCCAAGTTTCAACCTTTTCAGAGTTCATTTGTACAGCTTTTCAATTTCAGGGCCATTTAGCTATAAACAAATCAGTAAATTCATTAAAAATAGCAATTTATTTCACAAAGGGTTGAAAGTTGATGACGTGGCTTTGAATGTTGCATGCTGGATGCAAAAAACATCCGGAGTTGTAAAAAGTTATTAAAATTTTGAATTGCCGGTGTAACAGATGAGTTTTCGTCTAAAACCCTGATACTTCGAAAGAGATTGTCCAGTTTGCACACGATGTGCATCCAGTTTTTGCGGTGACCCTGTCTACTTTTTTGCACATGCTATGCGGGTGAAATGATGATACCATGCCAAGTTTCAACCTTTTCAGAGTTCATTTGTAGAGCTTTTCAATTGCAGGGCCATTTAGCTCAAAACAAATCAGTAAATGCATTAAAAATAGCAAATTATGTCACAAAGGGTTGAAAGTCGATTACGTGGCTTTGAATGGTGCATGCTGAATGCAAAAAACGTCCGGAGTTGTAATAAGTTATTAAAATTTTGAATTGCCGGTCTAATAGATGAGTTTTCGTTTGAAAGCCGGATACTTCGAAAGAGATTGTCCAGTTTGTACACGAAGTGCATCCAAATTTTGCCATGACCCTCTCTACTTTTTTGCACATGCTATGCGGGTGAAATGATGATACCATGCCAAGTTTCAACCTTTTCAGAGTTCATTTGTAGAGCTTTTCAATTTCAGGGCCATTTAGCTCAAAAAAAAATCAGTAAATGCATTTAAAATAGCAAATTATGTCAGAAAGGGTTGAAAGTTGATGACGTGGCTTTGAATGTTGCATGCTGGATGCAAAAAACGTCCGGAGTTGTAATAAGTTATTAAAATTTTGAATTGCCGGTCTAACAGATGAGTTTTCGTCCGAAACCCTGATACTTAGAAAGAGATTGTCCAGTTTGCACACGAAGTTCATCCAGTTTTTGCCATGACCCTGTCTACTTTTTTGCACATGCAATGCGGGTGAAATGATGATACAATGCCAAGTTTCAACCTTTTCAGAGTTCATTTGTAGAGCTTTTCAATTGCAAGGCCATTTAGCTCAAAACAAATCAGTAAATGCATTAAAAGTAGCAAATTATGTCACAAAGGGTTGAAAGTCGATTACGTGGCTTTGAATGGTGCATGCTGAATGAAAAAACGTCCGGAGTTGTAATAAGTTATTAAAATTTTGAATTGCCGGTCTAACAGATGAGTTTTCGTCCGAAAGCCTCATACTTCGAAAGAGATTGTCCAGTTTGTACACGAAGTGCATCCAGTTTTTGCCATGACCCTGTCTACTTTTTTGCACATGCTATGCGGGTGAAATGATGATACCATGCCAAGTTTCAACCTTTTCAGAGTTCATTTGTA
>NW_025228325.1:50450-51384 GCF_018294505.1 Triticum aestivum | reverse complement strand
CCGGATACTTCGAAAGAGATTGTCCAGTTTGTACACGAAGTGCATCCAGTTTTTGCCATGACCCTGTCTACTTTTTTGCACATGCTATGCGGGTGAAATGATGATACCATGCCAAGTTTCAACCTTTTCAGAGTTCATTTGTAGAGCTTTTCAATTTCAGGGCCATTTAGCTCAAAACAAATCAGTAAATGCATTAAAAATAGCAAATTATGTCACAAAGGGTTGAAAGTTGATGACGTGGCTTTGAATGTTGCATGCTGGATGCAAAAAACGTCCGGAGTTGTAATAAGTTATTAAAATTTTGAATTGCCGGTCTAACAGATGAGTTTTCGTCCGAAACCCTGATACTTAGAAAGAGATTGTCCAGTTTGTACACGAAGTGCATCCAGTTTTTGCGGTGACCCTGTCTACTTTTTTGCACATGCTATGCGGATGAAATGATGATACCATGCCAATTCAACCTTTTCAGAGTTTATTTGTAGAGCTTTTCAATTGCAGGGCCATTTAGCTCAAAAAAAATCAGTAAATGCATTAAAAGTAGCAAATTATGTCACAAAGGTTTGAAAGTTGATGACGTGGCTTTGAATGGTGCATGCCGAATGCAAAAAACGTCCAGAGTTGTAATAAGTTGTTAAAATTTTCAATTGCCGGTCTAACAGATGAGTTTTCGTCCGAAAGCCTGATACTTCGAAAGAGATTGTCTAGTTTGTACACGAAGTGCATCCAGTTTTTGCCATGACCCACTCTACTTTTTTGCACATGCTACGCGGGTGAAATGATGATACCATGCCAACTTTCAACCTTTTCAGAGTTTATTTGTAGAGCTTTTCAATTTCAGGGCCATTTAGCTCAAAACAAATCAGTAAATGCATTAAAAATAGCAAATTATGTCAGAAAGGGTTGAAAGTTGATGACGTGGCTTTGAATGTTGCAT
>NW_025228325.1:49097-50440 GCF_018294505.1 Triticum aestivum | reverse complement strand
TGCAGGCTGGATGCAAAAAACGTCCGGAGTTGTAATAAGTTATTAAAATTTTGAATTGCCGATGTAACAGATGAGTTTTCGTCCGAAACGCTGATACTTCGAAAGAGATTGTCCAGTTTGTACAGGAAGTGCATCCAGTTTTTGCCATGACCCTCTCTACTTTTTTGCACATGCTACGCGGGTGAAATGATGATACCATGCCAAGTTTCAACCTTTTCAGAGTTCATTTGTAGAGCTTTTCAATTGCAGGCCCATTTAGCTCAAAACAAATCAGTAAATGCATTAAAAATAGCAAATTATGTCAGAAAGGGTTGAAAGTTGATGACGTTGCTTTGAATGTTGCATGCTGGATGCAAAAAACATCCGGAGTTGTAATAAGTTATTAATATTTTGAATTGCCGGTGTAACAGATGAGTTTTCGTCTAAAACCCTGATACTTCGAAAGAGATTGTCCAGTTTGCACACGAAGTGCATCCAGTTTTTGCGGTGGCCCTCTCTACTTTTTTGCACATGCTATGCGGGTGAAATGATGATACAATGCCAAGTTTCAACCTTTTCAGAGTTCGTTTGTAGAGCTTTTCAATTGCAGGGCCATTTAGCTCAAAACAAATCAGTAAATGCATTAAAAATAGCAAATTATGTCACAAAGGGTTGATAGTTGATGACGTGGCTTTGAATGGTGCATGCTGAATGCAAAAAACGTCCAGAGTTGTAATAAGTTATTAAAATTTTGAATTGCCGATGTAACAGATGAGTTTTCGTCCGAAACCCTGATAGTTCGAAAGAGATTGTCCAGTTTGTACACGAAGTGCATCCAGTTTTTGCCGTGACCCTCGCTACTTTTTTGCACATGCTATGCGGGTGAATGATGATACCATGCCAAGTTTCAACCTTTTCAGAGTTCATTTATAGAGGTTTTCAATTTCAGCGCCATTTAGCTCAAAACAAATCAGTAAATGCATTAAAAATAGCAAGTTATGTCAGAAAGGGTTGAAAGTTGATTACGTGGCTTTGGATGTTGCATGCTGCATGCAAAAAACGTCCGGAGTTGTAATAAGTTATTAAAATTTTGAATTGCCGGTGTAACAGATGAGTTTTCGTCCGTAACCCTCATACTTCGAAAGAGATTGCCAGTTTGTACACGAAGTGCATCCAGTTTTTGCCGTGACCGTCTCTACTTTTTTGCACATTCTACGTGGGTCAAATGATGATACCATGCCAAGTTTCAACCTTTTCAGAGTTCATTTGTTGAGCTTTTCAATTTCAGGGCCATTTAGCTCAAAACAAATCAGTAAATGCATGAAAAGTAGCAAATTATGTCAGAAAGGGTTGAAAGTTGATGA
>NW_025228325.1:46414-47594 GCF_018294505.1 Triticum aestivum | reverse complement strand
TTTCAATTGCAGGGCCATTTAGCTCAAAAAAAATCAGTAAATGCATTAAAAGTAGCAAATTATGTCACAAAGGTTTGAAAGTTGATGACGTGGCTTTGAATGGTGCATGCCGAATGCAAAAAACGTCCAGAGTTGTAATAAGTTGTTAAAATTTTCAATTGCCGGTCTAACAGATGAGTTTACGTCCGAAAGCCTGATACTTCGAAAGAGATTGTCTAGTTTGTACACGAAGTGCATCCAGTTTTTGCCATGACCCTCTCTACTTTTTTGCACATGCTACGCGGGTGAAATGATGATACCATGCCAACTTTCAACCTTTTCAGAGTTTATTTGTAGAGCTTTTCAATTTCAGGGCCATTTAGCTCAAAACAAATCAGTAAATGCATTAAAAATAGCAAATTATGTCAGAAAGGGTTGAAAGTTGATGACGTGGCTTTGAATGTTGCATGCTGGATGCAAAAAACATCCGGAGTTGTAATAAGTTACTAAATTTTGAATTGCCGGTGTAACAGATGAGTTTTCGTCTAAAACCCTGATACTTCGAAAGAGATTGTCCAGTTTGCACACGAAGTGCATCCAGTTTTTGCGGTGGCCCTCTCTACTTTTTTGCACATGCTATGCGGGTGAAATGATGAGACAATGCCAAGTTTCAACCTTTTCAGAGTTCATTTGTAGAGCTTTTCAATTGCAGGGCCATTTAACTCAAAACGAATCAGTAAATGCATTAAAAATAGCAAATTATGTCACAAAGGGTTCAAAGTTGATGACGTGGCTTTGAATGGTGCATGCTGAATGAAAAAAACGTCCAGAGTTGTAATAAGTTATTAAAATTTTGAATTGCCGATGTAACAGATGAATTTTCGTCCGAAACCCTGATACTTCGAAAGAGATTGTCCAGTTTGCACACGAAGTGCATCCAGTTTTTGCCGTGACCCTCTCTACTTTTTTGCACATGCTATGCGGGTGAAATGATGATACCATGCCAAGTTTCAACCTTTTCAGAGTTCATTTGTAGAGCTTTTCAATTTCAGGGCCATTTAGCTCAAAACAAATCAGTAAATGAATTAAAAATAGCTAATTATGTCACAAAGGGTTGAAAGTTGATGACGTGGCTTTGAATGTTGCATGCTGGATGCAAAAAACGTCCGGAGTTGTAATAAGTTATTAAAATTTTGAATTT
>NW_025228325.1:44634-45430 GCF_018294505.1 Triticum aestivum | reverse complement strand
AATTATGTCACAAAGGGTTGAAAGTTGATGGCGTGGCTTTGAATGTTGCATGCTGGATGCAAAAAACATCCGGAGTTGTAATAAGTTATTAAAATTTTGAATTGCCGGTGTAACAGATGAGTTTTCGTCCGAAACCCTGATACTTCGAAAGAGATTGTCCAGTTTGCACAGGAAGTGCATCCATTATTTGCCGTGACCCTCTCTACTTTTTTGCACATTCTACGTGGGTCAAATGATGATACCAAGCCAAGTTTCAACCTTTTCAGAGTTCATTTGTAGAGCTTTTCAATTGCAGGGCCATTTAGCTCAAAACAAATCAGTAAATGCATTAAAAATAGCAAGTTATGTTACAAAGGGTTGCAAGTTGATGATGTGGATTTGAATGTTGCGCTGGATGCAAAAAACGTCCGGAGCTGTAATAAGTTATTAAAATTTTGAATTGCCGGTCTAACAGATGAGTTTTCGTCCGAAACCCTGATACTTCGAAAGAGATTGTCCAGTTTGTACATGAAGTGCATCCAGTTTTTGCCATGACCCTCTCTACTTTTTTGCACATGCTACGCGGGTGAAATGATGATACCATGCCAAGTTTCAACCTTTTCAGTGTTCATCTGTAGAGTTTTTCAATTTCAGGGCCATTTAGCTCAAAACAAATCAGTAAATGCATTAAAAATAGCAAATTATGTCAGAAAGGGTTGAAAGTTGATGACGTGGCTTTGAATGTTGCATGCTGGATGCAAAAAACATCCGGAGTTGTAATAAGTTATTAAAATTTTGAATTGCCGGTGTAACAGAT
>NW_025228325.1:43356-44624 GCF_018294505.1 Triticum aestivum | reverse complement strand
ATCCAGTTTTTGCGGTGGCCCTCTCTACTTTTTTGCACATGCTATGCGGGTGAAATGATGATACAATGCCAAGTTTCAACCTTTTCAGAGTTCGTTTGTAGAGCTTTTCAATTGCAGGGCCATTTAGCTCAGAACAAATCAGTAAATGCATTAAAAATAGCAAATTATGTCACAAAGGGTTGATAGTTGATGACGTGGCTTTGAATGGTGCATGCTGAATGCAAAAAACGTCCAGAGTTGTAATAAGTTTTTAAAATTTTGAATTGCCGATGTAACAGATGAGTTTTCGTCCGAAACCCTGATAGTTCGAAAGAGATTGTCCAGTTTGTACACGAAGTGCATCCAGTTTTTGCCGTGACCCTCTCTACTTTTTTGCACATGCTATGCGGGTGAAATGATGATAGCATGCCAAGTTTCAACCTTTTCAGAGTTCATTTATAGAGGTTTCAATTTCAGGGCCATTTAGCTCAAAACAAATCAGTAAATGCATTAAAAATAGCAAGTTATGTCAGAAAGGGTTGAAAGTTGATGACGTGGCTTTTGATGTTGCATGCTGCATGCAAAAAACGTCCGGAGTTGTAATAAGTTATTAAAATTTTGAATTGCCGGTGTAACATATGAGTTTTCGTCCGAAACCCTCATACTTCGAAAGAGATTGCCAGTTTGTACACGAAGTGCATCCAGCTTTTGCCGTGACCGTCTCTACTTTTTTGCACATTCTACGTGGGTCAAATGATGATACCATGCCAAGTTTCAACCTTTTCAGAGTTCATTTGTTGAGCTTTTCAGTTTCAGGGCCATTTAGCTCAAAACAAATCAGTAAATGCATGAAAAGTAGCAAATTATGTCAGAAAGGGTTGAAAGTTGATGACGTGGCTTTGAATGTTGCATGCTGGATGCAAAAAACGTCTGGAGTTGTAATAAGTTATTAAAATTTTGAATTGCCGGTCTAACAGATGAGTTTTCGTCTGAAACCTTGATACTTCGAAAGAGATTGTCCAGTTCGTACACGAAGTGCATCCAGTTTTTGCCATGACTCTCTCTACTTTTTTGAAGATGCTATGCGGGTGAAATCATGATACCATGCCAAGTTTCAACCTTTTCCGAGTTCATTTTTAGAGCTTTTCAATTGTAGGGCCATTTAGCTCAAAGCAAATCAGTAAATGCATTAAAAATAGCAAATTATGTCACAAAGGGTTGAAAGTTGATGACGTGGCTTTGAATGTTGCATGCTGGATGCAAAAAACGTCTGGAGTTGTAATAAGTTA
>NW_025228325.1:40509-41660 GCF_018294505.1 Triticum aestivum | reverse complement strand
GGCCTAACAGATGAGTTTTCGTCTGAAAGCCGGATACTCCGAAAGAGATTGTCCAGTTTGTACACGAAGTGCATCCAGTTTTTGCAATGACCCTGTCTACTTTTTTGCACATGCTATGCGGGTGAAATGATGATACCATGCCAAGTTTCAACCTTTTCCGAGTTTATTTGTAGAGCTTTTCAATTTCAGGGCCATTTAGCTCAAAACGAAATAGTAAATGCATTAAAAATAGCAAATTATGTCACAAAGGGTTGAAAGTTGATGACGTGGCTTTGAATGTTGCATGCTGGATGCAAAAAACGTCTGGAGTTGTAATAAGTTATTGAAATTTTGAATTGCCGGTCTAACAGATGAGTTTTCGTCCGAAACCCTGATACTTAGAAAGAGATTGTCCAGTTTGTACACGAAGTGCATCCAGTTTTTGCCATGACCCTCTCTACTTTTTTGCACATGCTATGCGGGTGAAATGATGATACCATGCCAAGTTTCAACCTTTTCAGAGTTTATTTGTAGAGCTTTTCAATTGCAGGGCCATTTAGCTCAAAACAAATCAGTAAATGCACTAAAACTAGCAAATTATGTCACAAAGGGTTGAAAGTTGATGACGTGGCTTTGAATGGTGCATGCTGGATGCAAAAAAGTCCGGAGTTGTAATAAGTTATTAAAATTTTGAATTGCCGGTCTAACAGATGTGTTTTCGTCAGAAACCCTGATACTTCGAAAGAGATTGTCCAGTTTGTACACGAAGTGCATCCAGTTTTTGCCATGACCCTCTCTACTTTTTTGCACATGCTACGCGGCTGAAATGATGATACCATGCCAAGTTTCAACCTTTTCAGAATTCATTTGTAGAGCTTTTCAATTTCAGGGCAATTTAGCTCAAAACAAATCAGTAAATGCATTAAAAATAGCAAATTATGTCAGAAAGGGTTGAAAGTTGATGACGTGGCTTGGAATGTTGCATGCTGGATGCAAAAAACATCCGGAGTTGTATTAAGTTATAAAAATTTTGAATTGCCGGTCTAACAGATGAGTTTTCGTCTGAAAGCCGGATACTCCGAAAGAGATTGTCCAGTTTGTACACGAAGTGCATCCAGTTTTTGCAATGACCCTGTCTACTTTTTTGCACATGCTATGCGGGTGAAATGATG
>NW_025228325.1:36474-39162 GCF_018294505.1 Triticum aestivum | reverse complement strand
ATACTTCGAAAGAGATTGTCCAGTTTGTACACGAAGTGCATCCAGTTTTCGAAGTGGCCCTCTCTACTTTTTTGCACATGCTACGCGGGTGAAATCATGACACCATGCCAAGTTTCAACCTTTTCAGAGTTCATCTGTAGAGTTTTTCAATTTCAGGGCCATTTAGCGCAAAACAAATCAGTAAATGCATTAAAAATAGCAAATTATGTCACAAAGGGTTCAAAGTTGATGACGTGGCTTTGAATGGTGCATGCTGCATGCAAAAAAGTCCGGAGTTGTAATAAGTTATTAAAATTTTGAATTGCCGGTCTAATAGATGAGTTTTCGTCTGAAAGCCGGATACTTCGAAAGAGATTGTCCAGTTTGTACTGAAGTGCATCCAGTTTTTGCCGTGACCCTCTCTACTTTTTTGGACATTCTACGTGGGTAAAATGATGATACCATGCCAAGTTTCAACCTTTTCAGAGTTCATTTGTAGAGTTTTTCAATTTCAAGGCCATTTAGCTCAAAACAAATCAGTAAATGCATGAAAAGTAGCAAATTATGTCAGAAAGGGTTGAAAGTTGATGACATGGCTTTGAATGTTGCATGCTGGATGCAAAAAACGTCCGGAGTTGTAATAAGTTATTAAAATTTTGAATTGCCGGTCTAACAGATGAGTTTTCGTCCGAAACCTTGATACTTCGAAAGAGATTGTCCAGTTTGTACACGAAATGCATCCAGTTTTTTCCATGACTCTCTCTACTTTTTTGCAGATGCTATGCGGGTGAAATGATGATACCATGCCAAGTTTCAACCTTTTCAGAGTTCATTTGTAGAGCTTTTCAATATCAGGGCCATTTAGCTCAAAACAAATCAGTAAATGCATTAAAAATAGCAAATTATGTCACAAAGTGTGGAAAGTTGATGATGTGGCTTTGAATGGTGCATGCTGCATGCAAAAAAGTCCGGAGTTGTAATAAGTTATTAAAATTTTGAATTGCCGGTCTAATAGATGAGTTTTCGTCTAAAAACCGGATACTTCGAAAGAGATTGTCCAGTTTGTACACGAAGTGCATCCAGTTTTTGCCATGACCCTGTCTACTTTTTTGCACATGCTATGCGGGTGAAATGATGATACCATGCCAAGTTTCAACCTTTTCAGAGTTCATTTGTAGAGCTTTTCAATTTCAGGGCCATTTAGCTCAAAACAAATCAGTAAATGCATTAAAAATAGCAAATTATGTCACAAAGGGTTGAAAGTTGATGACGTGGCTTTGAATGTTGCATGCTAGATGCAAAAAACGTCCGGAGTTGTAATAAGTTATTAAAATTTTGAATTGCTGGTCTAACAGATGAGTTTTCGTCCGAAACCCTGATACTTAGAAAGAGATTGTCCAGTTTGTACACGAAGTGCATCCAGTTTTTGCCATGACCCTCTCTACTTTTTTGCACATGCTATGCGGGTGAAATGATGATACCATGCCAAGTTTCAACCTTTTCAGAGTTCATCTGTAGAGTTTTTCAATTTCAGGGCCATTTAGCTCAAAACAAATCAGTAAATGCATTAAAAATAGCAAATTATGTCAGAAAGGGTTGAAAGTTCATGACGTGGCTTTGAATGTTGCATGCTGGATGCAAAAAACATCCGGAGTTGTAATAAGTTATTAAAATTTTGAATTGCCGGTGTAACAGATGAGTTTTCGTCTAAAACCCTGATACTTAGAAAGAGATTGTCCAGTTTGCACACGAAGTGCATACAGTTTTTGCGGTGGCCCTCTCTACTTTTTTGCACATGCTACACGGGTGAAATGATGATACAATGCCAAGTTTCAACCTTTTCAGAGTTCATTTGTAGAGCTTTTCAATATCAGGGCCATTTAGCTCAAAACAAATCAGTAAATGCATTAAAAATAGCAAATTATGTCACAAAGTGTTGAAAGTTGATGATGTGGCTTTGAATGGTGCATGCTGAATGCAGAAAAAGTCCGGAGTTGTAATAAGGTATTAAAATTTTGAATTGCCGGTCTAACAGATGAGTTTTCGTCTAAAACCCGGATACTTCGAAAGAGATTGTCCAGTTTGTACACGAAGTGCATCCAGTTTTTGCCATGACCCTGTCTACTTTTTTGCACATGCTATGGGGGTGAAATGATGATACAATGCCAAGTTTCAACCTTTTCAGAGTTCATTTGTAGAGCTTTTGAATTGCCGGTGTAACAGATGAGTTTTCGTCTAAAACCCTGATACTTAGAAAGAGATTGTCCAGTTTGCGCACGAAGTGCATACAGTTTTTGCGGTGGCCCTCTCTACTTTTTTGCACATGCTACACGGGTGAAATGATGATACAATGCCAAGTTTCAACCTTTTCAGAGTTCATTTGTAGAGCTTTTCAATTTCAGGGCCATTTAGCTCAAAACAAATCAGTAAATGCATGAAAAGTAGCAAATTATGTTACAAAGGGTTCAAAGTTGATGACGTGGCTTTGAATGTTGCATGCTGGATGCAAAAAACATCCGGAGTTGTAATAAGTTATTAAAATTTTGAATTGCCGGTGTAACAGATGAGTTTTCGTCCGAAACCCTGATACTTAGAAAGAGATTGTCCAGTTTGCACACGAAGTGCATCCAGTTTTTGCGGTGGCCCTCTCTACTTTTTTGCACATGCTATGGGGGTGAAATGATGATACAATGCCAAGTTTCAACCTTT
>NW_025228325.1:35974-36464 GCF_018294505.1 Triticum aestivum | reverse complement strand
TGAATTGCTGGTCTAACAGATGAGTTTTCGTCCGAAACCCTGATACTTAGAAAGAGATTGTCCAGTTTGTACACGAAGTGCATCCAGTTTTTGCCATGACCCTCTCTACTTTTTTGCACATGCTATGCGGGTGAAATGATGATACCATGCCAAGTTTCAACCTTTTCAGAGTTCATCTGTAGAGTTTTTCAGTTTCAGGGCCATTTAGCTCAAAACAAATCAGTAAATGCATTAAAAATAGCAAATTATGTCAGAAAGGGTTGAAAGTTGGTGACGTGGCTTTGAATGTTGCATGCTGGATGCAAAAAACATCCGGAGTTGTAATAAGTTATTAAAATTTTGAATTGCCGGTGTAACAGATGAGTTTTCGTCTAAAACCCTGATACTTCGAAAGAGATTGTCCAGTTTGCACACGAAGTGCATACAGTTTTTGCGGTGGCCCTCTCTACTTTTTTGCACATGCTACACGGGTGAAATGATGATACAATGC
>NW_025228325.1:35319-35964 GCF_018294505.1 Triticum aestivum | reverse complement strand
AATTATGTCACAAAGGGTTCAAAGTTGATGACGTGGCTTTGAATGTTGCATGCTGGATGCAAAAAACATCCGGAGTTGTAATAAGTTATTAAAATTTTGAATTGCCGCTGTAACAGATGACTTTTCGTCCGAAACCCTGATACTTAGAAAGAGATTGTCCAGTTTGCACACGAAGTGCATCCAGTTTTTGCGGTGGCCCTCTCTACTTTTTTGCACATGCTATGGGGGTGAAATGATGATACAATGCCAAGTTTCAACCTTTTCAGAGTTTATTTGTAGAGCTTTTCAATTGCAGGGCATTTAGCTCAAAACGAATCAGTAAATGCATTAAAAATAGCAAATTATGTCACAAAGGGTTGAAAGTTGATGACGTGGCTTTGAATGGTGCATGCTGAATGCAAAAAACGTCCAGAGTTGCAATAAGTTATTAAAATTTTGAATTGCTGGTCTAACAGATGTGTTTTCGTCAGAAACCCTGATACTTCGAAAGAGATTGTCCAGTTTGCACACGAAGTGCATCCAGTTTTTGCCATGACCCTCTGTACTTTTTTGCACATGCTATGCGGGTGAAATGATGATACCATGCCAAGTTTCAACCTTTTCAGAGTTCATCTGTAGAGTTTTTCAATTTCAGGGCCATTTAGC
>NW_025228325.1:34459-35309 GCF_018294505.1 Triticum aestivum | reverse complement strand
TGAATTGCTGGTCTAACAGATGAGTTTTCGTCCGAAACCCTGATACTTAGAAAGAGATTGTCCAGTTTGTACACGAAGTGCATCCAGTTTTTGCCATGACCCTCTCTACTTTTTTGCACATGCTATGCGGGTGAAATGATGATACCATGCCAAGTTTCAACCTTTTCAGAGTTCATCTGTAGAGTTTTTCAGTTTCAGGGCCATTTAGCTCAAAACAAATCAGTAAATGCATTAAAAATAGCAAATTATGTCAGAAAGGGTTGAAAGTTGGTGACGTGGCTTTGAATGTTGCATGCTGGATGCAAAAAACATCCGGAGTTGTAATAAGTTATTAAAATTTTGAATTGCCGGTGTAACAGATGAGTTTTCGTCTAAAACCCTGATACTTCGAAAGAGATTGTCCAGTTTGCACACGAAGTGCATACAGTTTTTGCGGTGGCCCTCTCTACTTTTTTGCACATGCTACACGGGTGAAATGATGATACAATGCAAAGTTTCAACCTTTTCAGAGTTCATCTGTAGAGCTTTTCAATTGCAGGGCCATTTAGCTCAAAACGAATCAGTAAATGCATTAAAAATAGCAAATTATGTCACAAAGGGTTCAAAGTTGATGACGTGGCTTTGAATGTTGCATGCTGGATGCAAAAAACATCCGGAGTTGTAATAAGTTATTAAAATTTTGAATTGCCGGTCTAACAGATGAGTTTTCGTCTAAAACCCGGATACTTCGAAAGAGATTGTCCAGTATGTACACGAAGTGCATCCAGTTTTTGCCATGACCCTGTCTACTTTTTTGCACATGCTATGCGGGTGAAATGATGATACCATGCCAAGTTTCAACCTTTTCAGA